>NC_077230.1:346783988-347083988 GCF_027887165.1 Monodelphis domestica
GTGCTTAACAATTTGGCAAAATTATAGTTTTGAAGCCACAAAAAATGTTCGAAATATAAAGTCACATAGAAGAAACTCACAGGATCCTGGAGCTGGATGACAATTGTTAAAACATAGACCTCGAGCTTTAAACCTTGGGCTGGAAAACAAAGGATGCCAGAGCTGGAAGAGATCTTAGTCCAGTGCCTTCATTTTATAGAAGTCCACTAGGCCCAAGGAGGCCAAGGAGTCCTCCCTTGAAGTAAGTGCTATCTACCTGGCTAGAAGGTGAATGAATACCCAGAGGGCAAGACCTGGGTCTCTTTTTCCCATCAGAATTCCCACACCTGAGTAAGCACCCAGGATGGATATAATTGCTCTGATGTTTCTGTCACACGCTGGGCCCAGAAACAGCCTGGCTGCATCCTTCTCACCATATGACTAAGTCTCAGAATTGAAGGGGACAAAAGAGGGCAATCTAGTCCAGCTCATATCTGAACAAGAATCCCTTCTGAGTAGACCCCACTACTACCTCTACTGAGAGGGAACTCATTGTTTTCCCAAGCAAGCCCTTTGGGATAGCTCTAAATTATTAAGTTTTTCCTGACATCCCTTCATCTTCCTTCCTTTCCAGATCTCTAACTCCTTACCCTTGCTATGGAGAGAGCCTCAGCCTCCAACATATAGAGGACCATGTCAGTCAAAAAGGCCTTTGGTTAGAGTCTATTTCCAGTTTCATCTGAGCTCCTTAGGCAGCCAAGTGCAGGGATTAGGAGGTCAGAACCAGTGCAAGGCAGAGTGAGTGAAAGAGGGGGAAGTGGGGACAGAGGGAGAGAGGGAGGGAGATAGAACCGGCAGTTCACCCTTAGCTAAGCTGTGAGCCATCTGAGAATCACAATCCTGTTAGCAATTCCAGAGCTCATCTCCCAGCATCCACCTCCTCCCAGGATTCACTGCTCAGAGACTGTCCCATTCCTACTGAAAACAGGAGGGGTGAAGACAGCAAACTCTTATAATGTCTTATCGAGAAAGGGACTTAGAACATAAAACATGGAATAAGAGAGGTGGGTGCCATCTTAGATTGTAGAGTACAAAATGTTGGCTGCATAGGACCTCAGAACACATTAGAAGGTCAGAATTAGGAGAGATCTTAGAACATAAAATGTCAGAGTACTGGAAGGTACTCAGATCAAAGAATGTTAAAAGTGGAAAGACTTCAAGTTTATATAATCTGATCTCTTTTTAGAGATTAAAGAGAATAAGGGGGTTCAGAGAAGAAAAGCAAGTTTAGTGGCAGGACCATGGTTCAAACCCAGACATCCTAAAGTTGTATTCAGGGCTCTTTCCCCTCTATCCTGTCTCCCACTCATATTAGCAAGTTGGAACCCCAATAGTTAGCTACATATCCCCTTAGGATTCTAAGGTTACTTATTAGGCGTTAAGGTTCTTTGCCTGCTCTCTGATCAAGCCTCTATTCTGGTATCTACAGTATTAATCACCAGTTAGTGATTAATCAATTAGCTTTTTTAATAAAAGGATATTTACTGATAATGAATTTCAAGAATAGGAGTTTAATTGCCCCCTTCCTCTCAATGCCCCAGGGCACACTCCATCCCACTCCTTAACACAATCAGTGCTTGGGGAGAATGGGTTCAATCTTAAATGTTTGTTACAAAGAATTTGTCCCTCCAACTTCATTTGCAAATACAGCAGAGCTCCTGGATGAGTTGTTTATTAGCCAGCCTTGCATTACACATACATGAAATAAGATGATGAGATTCAAATCTTGGCTCTATCCCTTACTATGAGAACATAGGCAATTCAAGAAATATTTATTAAGAACCTATTGCTGAGACAGCTAGGTGGTACAGTGGAGAGAGCACTGGGCTTGAATCAGGAAGATCTAGGTTCAAATCTGGCCTCAGATACTTACTAACTCTGTGATCCTGGGAATGTCACTTAATCCTATTTGCCTGTTTTTAAAAAGCCTATTACTATGTGCTAGGCACTCACTGTGTTATACTCTGGCAATATAAAGACATTTAAGGAGAGTACATTCTAACAAAGGTAAAAACATGTCCTCATGGAATTATGTACATTTTTACTCAAAAGAAATATGTGTGTGTGAAGGTGTGTGAAGGTGTAGTTAGGTGGTACAGTGGATAGAGCATAGGACCTGAACTCATCTGCTGAAGTCAGGGTCCAGCCTCACTCCCGACTCTGGGGTTCCCGACTGGTGGTGAATGATCAGTCAAAATAAATAAAATAAAATAAAATAAATAACAAACAACAGCTTAATCATTATGGACATGGGACTGCTTTGCATCTCCGAGCTGCTCCACTTTCCCGATGTCTGATCTTTATTTTTATACCCATTCTCTTGGCATGCAGATACACAAAATCAAAGAGATAATTAGAAAAGTGATACATCAACTTTTAACAAATCACTTGATTAACATTCTATATTCTTGCATTGTGATTATGGACAGAATAAAGATTGCACACAAGATAAATGATTTCTGTCACAGGTGGCTTGATTTTCTCATTAACCTGCGAGAAGTTTTGAGCTTACAATCAATCAAGAAAAATTACGTATTGCTTTTAATAAAATGGAATAATTAATCAGCAGTTCTTAGAAGACAATTCAACAATTATATCATGGAGGCTGAGGGGTCTGGGAACACAATTCAAATTTAGACTGGTGGCTTCTAGGGAGTTACTGATTTGTGTAATCGAGTCACTGAGGCATACTGAAGCTTAGTGTACCTGTACGTATCTCATGGGCCTTTATGATTAATTTGTGTGCTGATTTCATGAGAATAGGCTTCTCTATGTGGGAAAGTTTTTGGCTTGGCCTGTAGCTGCGGTTTTGCTGGGAATTATGTACCTAAGTAAAAGTCAACCCATGATAGTCTTTTTGGGATTGGGTTTAAATGTCTGATCTTTTGGTGATGTTTTGGAGAATTAGGGTACATGCATTTTGCTCTTGCATTATTTCTTTTTTTGGGGTGTATGGGGTGCTCAGGGAGGTGTAGTATCTCTGGTATGGAGGGCTTGTCGTGCCCTCCTAGGGCAGCTCTCCAGCCTCTGACCCCCACCTGACACCCAGCTCTCACTTGTGGCTCCCAGTAGCTGCTAGCATGCAGCAGCGACCACACCCCGGGCAACGGCTTCGACAGGCCGGCTAAACCTTGTGAGGGTAGCCATCGGGTCGTCGACCCCTGGTGAACTAAGGCTTTGCTCACCCAGCATGTGAAGACTGCTTCGGCCGAACAGACGGAAAAAACCAACAAGAAGGTTCAACGGCTGAGAGGGCGACGCAGCAAAGCACTGTGGAGTGCTCAGGGTGTGTTGGAGCACAAAGGACAACACGGCCATCCAATGCAGCTGAGGAAGTCTCCAGGTGTAACAACTTTTCGTGCCATTGGACCCAGGCTTCCAACGCCGAGAGAGTGGGACTGTCTCTGTGCATCGACTTTTCCACTTAAATCTTCATGCACAAGTGTCTTTATGCACACTCATCTATCCTAACCCCGTCCACCCTCTTCAAGACATGCGGCGATGGGGGAGTGATGACGCAATAGGTGGAGGTGACCACTGGCAGTTGTAGTCACGATCCTGCACATAGGCAGCCCATGGACCAGTGGTCGTTCGGCCCTGTGGGCAGCAGGGACGTTCGGCAGCATCCCGGGTGACTGAGCAGCCCTCTCTAGGACAGCATTGCTCACCCTAATCAAGGGAGGGGACTAGAAAAGGTGTCCCAAACATTGCCTGCCCTACAAACACCTGGTCAGCACACCACGGCTGGTGGGTCACCCTTTAAGCGGTCGAAATAACATTATTTGATAGAGAGAACACCCCAAGACCAGAGAGAACAGCTTTAATTGGTACATCGCAGCATCAAGAAGATGAACGACGTCGATGTCTTGCCGTTGCGCGTGAACACCGACACCAGGCCACACCCGCACCTCCCATAACAACTGGCGTCCCAGGCCCCATGTGCCACAAACTCTGCGCCTCAGCCTTTGGACTCCAAAGCCACATGAGGGTACACTGTAGATGAAAACGCACAAAGACAATTGTCATTCTCGGACACCGAGAGACTACTACTATTTCTTTTGAGACTAGGGGGAATAATAATCATGTCAATTCATAGGTAAGGGGCATTGATGAAAGAAGTCATGCAAGGGGGATAGAGTGGGCAGTCACATCTCACCAAGGACCACTCTGTGGTCTCCCCAGCTACCATGCGTGACTCTGTCAAGGCGTAGTGGTCTGATGGCTCCCAGCAATCTTCCTGAGTTCAAATCCCAACCTTAGAGAGTTACTAGCTATGTGATCCTGGATAAGTCACTTAACTGTTTGCCTCAATTTCCTTATCTGTCAAGTGAATTGGAGAAGAGAATGGTAAACCCCATCAGCGCCTTTGCCAAGAAAATCCCAAATGAGGTCATAAAGAATTAGATACAACTGAAATGACTGAATGACAATAAAATTTGGTGGGGAAAAAATTGCATTAGCAATTTTGGGGAGGGGGAAAACTAGGAAAAATCTCAAGGAAGTGATATTTAAGCTAAGCTTTGAAGAAAATGAAAGATTTTAAGAGGCAGAGGTGAGAAGAGATGACATTTTAGGAATGGGAGAAATAGCATGTACATAAATAGTTAAATGCCAAAAATACACCAAGTGATTTCCAAGAGGAGCCCACAGATTTCAATGTGATGGGCACTTTTCTAGACTAGATGTACCAGCAGGTACAGTGGAAGGATAGGATAGAATGGGGTGGGGAAACAGAAGGAATAGGGCAAGAATGGCTAGAAATGAGGTAGTAGAAAATGGAAGCCAGGGAAGGGAGTTTTTGCTAGGTCACCTATGTTTTGGAGTATAGACGTGACAATAGATGGACACCCTACTCATAATAGGGTTGATGATGATTTGATTATGAATTCCTGAGTAAGTAAAGTGCTTGCTAGCATGAAAGACAAGATCTTGTGAGTCCCTGGTCCTGTGAGGTATTTAAGACAGGAGTGGAAGTACAGAGAGCTAGGCCTGGAATATGGAAGATCTGAGTTCAAATGTACCCTCAGACTTAGTAGCCATGTGAGGCTCTGGATAAGTCACTGTACTTGAACTGTTTCCTCAACTTAATTTTCAGGGTTGCGGTGGGGATCAAATGAGATAATTGTAAATCCTTATCATAGTGCCTGGTATATAGTAAGCACTTAACAAAGGCTTGTGCCCCTCCCCTTCCTGGGCAGGGATGGTTAAAAGGGGTAAGGTATATTTATGGTACTATCCCAGGGCAGCTGAACTGCCAGACTCATTCTGTTCCTCAGTAGATTATCTTCTCAAGGTTGAGAGTGACAGCCATGGAGAGTCTGTAGTCTTGGCCTGGTTGGGCAGGACATTGGACCTCTTCTAGCTCCAGTTTTTCTACCTGTAAGATGAGATGAATTAAGTGACTTTAATGTACCTTCCAGTTTTTTAAGTGTATGATCCTATGATAACTATTAAATCCTATTAGAAACCCAAAGATCCCAGATTTTGGGACAAGAACCTACTATTTGACAAAAACTACTGGGAGAATTGGAAAACAATATGGGAGAAATTAAGCTTAGACTAGCATCTTATACCCTATACCAAGATTAACTCAGAGTAGGTAAATGACTTAAATATAAAGAGGGAAATCATAAACAAATTAGGTGAATATAGAATAGTATATCTGTCAGATCTATGGGAAAGGACAGAATTTAAGACCAAGCAGAAGATAGAGAACACTACAAAATGTAAAATGAATAATTTTGATTATATTAAATAAAAAAGTTTCTGTACAAACAAAACCAATGCAACCAAAATTAGAAGGGAAACAAAAAATTGGGAAAAAATTTTTATAAAACAAAACCTCTGACAAAGATCTCATTTCTCAAATGTATAAGGAGCTAAGTCAATTGTACAAAAAATCAAGCCATTCTCTAATTGACAAATGATTAAGGGACATGAATAAGCAGTTTTCAAATAAAGAAATCAAAACTATCAAGAAGCATATGAAAAAGTGTTCTAAATCTCCCATAGAGAAATGCAAATCAAAATAATGCTGAGGTACCACTTTACACCAAACAGATTGGCCAATATAACAGTAAAGGAAAATAATAAATGTTGGAGGGAATGTGGCAAAATCGGGACACTAATGCATTGCTGGTGGAATTGTGAATTAATCCAGTCATTCTGGAAAGTAATTTGGAACTATGCCCAAAGGGCAATAAAAGACTATCTTCCCTTTGATCCAGCAATACCACTGCTGGATTTGTACCCCAAAGAGATAATAAGGAAAAATATTGGTTCAAAAATATTCATAGCTGTGTTCTTTGTGGTGGCAAAAAATTGAAAAATGAGGGGGTGTCCCTCAACTGGGGAATGACTGAATAAATTGTGATATATGTTGGTGATGGAATACTATCATTATGTAATTATTGATGATTTGGAGGCTTTCCATATGAACTGGAAGAACATCAATTAATTGATGCAGAGTGAAATGAGCAGAACCAGAAGAACATTGTACACAGAAAGTAAAACATTGTAGAAAAATCCAATGTAATTGACTTTGATACTAGTAGCAATGTAACAAGCCAGGACAACCCTGAAGGACTTATGTAAAAGAATGTTAACCACATCAAGAGAAAGAATTATGGGAGTAGAAATGCAAAAGCAAAACATATGACATCACTTATCATATGTATATAGGGGTATGTGATTTGGGGTTTAGACTTTTTAAAAATCACTCTATAGCAAAAATGAATAATATGGAAATAGGTATCAAGTGATAATATTTGTACAACCCAGCGGAATTGCTTGTTGGCTCTGGGAAGAGGGAAGGGAAAGAAAATGAATCATGGAAACATGGAAAAATATTTGAAATAAATTAATTTAAAAAATAAAATAAAATCCTGTTAGATGATAATTAAGTGTTTAATCATACCCTAAGTGTAAGCAGAGGGTAGCAAAGTGGTACCGTGGTTGGAAAGCTGTCCTGGAATCAGAAAGATAGTGAGTCAACCCTGTTTGCCTTAATTTCCTCATTTGTAAAATGAGCTGGAGGCAGACTGCTCCAGTATTTTTGCCAAGAAAATCCCAAATGGGGTCATGAAGAGTTGATCACAACTGAATAATCTCAGAGTGTTATGGAGATCAGAGATGTGAAAGAGATCACGAAAGACATCCTGAAGGAGGTAGAGCCAGGGCAAAGTGAGAAGGATGAGGGTTGGGTCAGCCATTTCACTGAGCTAACAACAGGAATTCATTCATTCATTCATTCAACAAACATTTAACAAACAACATTTATGTTGAGGGTCTGTGCAGCAATGCTCTGGCAGTCATCCTGCTGGGAACCAGAATCCCCAGGGGGTAGGAATCAGAGTGAGAATGTATTAGGAAGAGAAGAAGAACAGATAGATCCTGGTCCCTCAAATTAGGAAAGCGCTCAGCTCTCCCTTTCTCAGAGGCTGCAGAAGAAAAATAAAAGAGAACCGTCTGTCCTCTCGTGGGCATTAGAAGCATTACACCTCCCTTCCTTGTTCCTAGCTGCAAATTTTGGCCTCCTGTCCACTATGGCAGGTCTTGAAGAGCTGGGGAGGTGGTACAAAGTGGCAGAGAAAGCATTCTTTAGGGGATGATGTGAGGAACTCTAGCCTGTCCTTTCCTCATCCCACCCCACCTCAAAAAATACTGACCCTCTTCCAGCAGCACTCACAGCTTTGAGAATGTCCATAGAGACTGTAGACTCTTGAAGTTGATAGTACTTCATGAGCTGTCAAAGAAAATTTGAACCTGGTCAGAGATCTTCTCAGAGTCTTGTCCTCTTTGATTTTCAAATGTCCCTTATGTGACTAACCATTCTTTGTTGGTGAACCTGTAGTAAAGGGGAAACCTGGACCTCTCCAGGGAAGCAAAGAAAGAAGTATTTATTGAGCACCTACACCTGTGCCAGGCACTGCACTCAATCCTTTATAAATATGATCTCATTTGATCCTCATCAAACACATGATAGGTGGGTACTATAATTATCCCCATTTTACAGTTGAAGAAATGGGGGCAAACAGAGGTCAAATGAACTGCCTAGGGTCACACAACCAAGAAGTGACTGAGGCTGATTTGAATTCAAGTCTTTTTGACTCTAAGCCAGCCTTTCCAGGACTTCACCACCTCCCTGTCTCTTTTTGGGGAGTCCATGCCACTTTGGGAGAGTACCAATGGGGAAGTTGGTCCTTAAATCAAGCCTAAATATGACTCTTGGCAGTTTCTAGCCCCTGTTCCTAATTCTGGCCAATGGGCCAAACAAAATGATTCAAAGTCCTCTTTCACATGATAGCTATTGTAGCCCCCTTAAGTCCTTTCTTTTCCAGGCTACCCTTACATATGTATTGAGGCTGTCCCCTCACATGTCTCATGGGAATGCTGTTGTGTGGCTTGAAGGAAAGCAGGATAGACTCTTTAAGTCCTTCTCCCTCTACCCTTGTCCAAAGGAGGCTTTGATTCCTGCCAGGAGGGGAAGGAGGAGGTTAAGGCCAAAAGCTTGGCTACTCTGCTCTCCTCAGAGAGAGAGAGAGAGAGAGAATACCAGGCTAGGCTTATACCTGTCCACTTTCTTAAATAGTATTAGTCTAAGAGATGTGCTTTTTAGATTAAGTTAAACTTGCAATTACTATCCATTAATGGGGAAGCAGGATGCCATGTTTATATCAAAGGCTTGATTCTATCCCCACTAAATACTAGTTCCACAATAAACACACACAGCAATTAACAAAGAAACCCATTTATCCAAGTTGATATTAAAAGAGAAATCAGAGAAGGAATACATAGGAAAATATATATCACACAATAGAGTGAAGGAGCTCCCCCAAAAGGGAGCAAGATAACTTGGCTCAACCAAAAGATAGTCTTTGATGTCACTCAGAGGGAGAAGTTCCCCAGAGTCTCTGGTATAGTAAGATGGGAATTAGGAACATGATAGAGACTGCCAATTCCTCCCATGTTGGTTTCTTCCTAGACTCTTATTTTCCCTTAAATCAACTTGGTTTCATTGTCCATCTTTTCTCTTGAAGCTGGGAGCCAAGATGGAAGAGACTGAAGAGTCTTGAAGAGGCAGATTCTTTCCTCTTTCTTACTCTTACCAATCCTATCCTTCCCCTTATACTGGCATATGGACCTGATGTCCACTAATAAGAAAACCCAACACCAATGGGCTTTGGAATATGGGTTACACATAGGTTAAAATAACCTGGAGGCCCTTCATGATCCTGAAAGCTCTACTCTGGATTCTCTCCAGTTTTTCTAAGTCTTTCCTAAAATATGCTCTGTTTTGATCTGCATTTAGACTCTTATCAGTTCTTTCTTTGAAGGCAGATAGCATTTTTCTTCACGAGTCCTTTGGAGATTGCCTTCGATTATTCTATTGCTGAGAATAGCTAAATTGTTCACATTGCTCATGATACAATATTGTTGTTTCTATGTATAGTGTTTTCCTGGTGGTCCTCACTTAACTCTACATCAGTTCATGTAAGGCATTCCAGGTTTTCCCAAAATCCTCCTGGTCATCATTTCTTAGAGCACAATAGGATTCTATTACAATAATAAACCACAACTTATTCAGCCATTCCTCAAATGATGGGCATTCCCTCAGTTTCTAATTCTTCCCCATCACAAAAGAACTGTTATAAATATTTTTGTACAAGTAGGTCCTCTCCCCCTTCTTCGGCTCTATTTATAATACAGACATAGGAGGTATTGCTGGATCAAAGAGTATGCACAGTTTTACAGTCCTTTGTGGGTTAGGATGCCTCTCTTTAAGGAAGACTGTGATTGCATTAACCACCAATACTGATTTGCAATTCACAAAAACATCCAGATCTTTTAAAAAGACCTATTTAACCCTGCCTCTTCCATTTTGTACTATTTTTTGTACTCAAGACTTTACATTTATAAGTTAAGTTTATTATATATTGTATACTAAATTTAATCTCAATAAATTGATCTTATGTTCTGGGTTATCAATATTCAATTTAATTTGTGTTTGAAGAACATTTGTTAATATGTAGGCTCTTTTCAGGTCCTGAGGAGAGCTAATTATCTTAACTATCTCTTCCAGCTTTGTGTCATCTGTAGATTTGATGGGCATGCCATTTGTGCCTTTATTTAAGTCCTCAGGAGAAAAAGGGTCAAGCATAGATCCCTGAGGCATTCCTTGGGAGAGGTGTAATTAGAATTTTGTACCCCAGGACCCTGCTTCTCAGAATCCCACTTTCATCCTTATATTATGCCCTTACATTTTGGAGATGAAGTTCCTATAATCTCACCCTCTTTCTTCTGCTAATAGTGGTCAGGAAAACTTCTCTTTACTCAGGTTATTTCTATTTCCTCTACTTCAAGTAATTATTAATAAATCGTATAAAATTTAATACTTGGAGTTATTGGATATTAATTTTAATCTTACAGAGACCACCTACCAAGGTGACATTGAACCATTAATGACCACTTTTTGGGTACATTCAGTTCTGAATCTACCTACCTATACTATTATTGTCTAGCCTGTATTTTGTTCACCAAAACAGAATGAAACACATCATCAAATACCTTGGTTCTCTGTGACTGCTGCTTCATTTACCAAATATTTACTAACCAGGCTTTTAATAATACATTTTAGAATGTTCCTCGGAGTTGAGGGAACAATCCATGGTTGGTAGTTTGCAGGTTCCACTTTCTTTATCAACAATTGGTACATATATTAGATGACTTCTAAGGTTCCTTCCAGCTCCAGAGCTATGATCCTGTGATTCCAATGTCTTGGTTTTGAAAACAGGGAAGATAGTTGCTCTTCTGAGGCATCTCTAGCAGTAGCTAGAGAGCTGGGCCTGGAGTTAGGAAGAGCTGAGTTCTAATCTAGCTTTAGACACTTTCTAGCTGTTTGATCCTGGCCAAGTCACCTGAAAACAATTTTACCTCAGTTTCCTCATCTATAAATGGAGATCATAACAGTGTCTTATCTCTCAGGGTCATTGTGAGCATCAAAGGAGATAATATTTGTAAAATACTTATAGCAGTGCCCGGTACATAGTAGGCACTTAATAAATGTTTGTTCTCTTCCCTTCCCTTCTCCTACCCTTCAACATTTCTCTTGTTCAAGATCTTTCAAAGATTCCTACCAGAGCCTTGCAATCACACCTACCAGCTCTCAATAATCTGGGTTTTAGTTCATTTGGATCTGGTAATTTAAACTGATCAAAACCAGTTTGGTGTTTTCTCTTCCTATCTTGGATCTTATCTATCTTGGACTTATCTATCTTGGATATTAATTCTTCATTAGCCATTTTGTCCTTTTGGATAACTTTTTTTTGGTGTTTGTTTCCAGAGTACATGCAGATACAATTTTAATAACCATTTTCTGACATTTTGCCCTCCATGTTCTCTCCCTCTATCCCATTTCACCCTCCTCCTTGAGATGGCAGGTAATATGATACAGATTGTACATATGCTATCATAGCCATTTTGTTCTGTCCTTTCCAGTTCAAAGATCAGTCTCCTAGCAAAGGGAAAGTTGATCGGCTTTGTCTTTTCTCCATTATGTTATCATCACCCTGATAAAAGATTCCCCCCTCTTCTTTATCCTCCTGCCCTCCCAATATAACTCAAAGCACTTCTGTGGTCCTTAGCTTTCTTTATCAGCTTTAACTACTTCTGAGCTTTCTTATTTCTAAAGGGCTGGGCTTTGCTTTTGCATTCATCTATCTTCATCTTCCTTAGCTTCCATTTTTTTGTGCATGTCTAAAAAGTCAGAATTGGTTAATTAGTTCCCAATGTAATCAATCTCATTTTATTTAGACATTAACATTCACAACCTCAGTGTCTTCTTTGACCCTTCACTCTTCTTCATCTCACATATATAATCAGTTTCCTAATCTGTGGATTCAATCCCCACAATATCTCCCATTTGTCCCCTAATCTTTCCTCACAAAGTACCTGCCACTTTTACTTAAAGTTACTTCTGTTATTATTATTTTAAATAAAAACCCTTATCATCCATTTTAGAATCAGTGCTATATATTGGTTTTAAAACTGAAGAAAGGTAAGAGCTAGGCAATAGGGGTTAAGTGACTTGCCCATGGTCATGCAGCTAGGAAAGTGCCTGAGATCATATTTGAACCCAAGATCTCTTGTCTCTAGACCTGACTTTCTTTCTATTGAGTCACCTAGCTACCACCACTTAAAATTATTATTGTAGAGTACAGCTAGGTGGCACAGTGGATAGAGCACCAGACCTGGAGTCAGGAAAATCTGAGTTCAAATCTAGAATTATATACATACTAGCTATATGACCCAGGGCAAGTCATTTCACCCTGTTTGCCTCAGTTTTCTCATCTGTAAAATGAGCTGGAGAAGGAGACGGGAAACCACTTTAGTATCTTTGCCAAGAAAACCTCAAATGGTGTCATGAAGACACAATTGGACCACAAAAATCTTTTGTCTAAGGCATATCCTTTTAGAGACATATTCCAATCAAATGTGTCATTCCACCAAGTCTTGGTGATACCTAATACGTCAAATTTAACTCCTTGCATTAGGCCCTCTAGTTCATTTTACTTATCACTTATCCCTCATGCATTTATATATAGATGACATTTATATATAGATTCTGTGGCTGACCCCTTGCTTGAATTTTGAGTCCCGTGTACTTCTAGATCTTTCCACCACTAGTCTTACATTCTTGCTCTCTGTGGTATTAGCAACATTATTTTCAGAATCTCCAGATTGACTCTTTTCCCAGAGTGTAAAAACTAAGACAAAAAGCCTCTTTGTTAGGACTCCTTTTGCCTGAGAAGTGAAGTTGAAGAGGACATCAAACCTAAAAAGTAGGAAGCACACTCTAGTCTCTGGTTATTGCTTCTTTTCCGAGTTTCAGCGAATTTGATGTAACTAGGCTGTTGCTTCCCCACCCCAACCTCTTTTTCTGTATTTTGATGGAAGTCCCAGGACTGCAGTTCTGTGCATCTTCCCAGATTAATCTGCCTGTCTATTAAAGATCCATTTTTATAACAATTCTGGTAGTTCTGCATTTTTTCATGTTGACAGTATCAAAGTTGGTGGATATACAGAGTGGTCCTGAAGCCTTAATGCAATGGAAGTTTTAATAGCTTAAAACAACATTTTTGTACTTTTGGACCACCCAGTAGATAGAGACAGCTTGACAGCTTTCTCCTTTCCTCTTCTTTTTCAGGATAAAGTCCTTTCACTAAGATCTAGATTCAACAAAAATATATTTTCAATGTTCTTTTCTGAGCCAGCAGTCATTTTGAGCCATGGTCTAGCTATCCAGATACTATTCTCAGATACCATCTGAGAGCAGGGACCAGTTCATCCCTTCCCCCTTCCCCCCCTTGGATACCCAGGTACCTAGCACCGTGCTGGGACAAAGTAGGATCCTAAATAATTTTTATTTATTGGTTGACTGATCCATTCACTAGCTGTTTGTTTCTCAAATCTACTTTTCTTCTCTGAAACTCTTGCCTTTTATTGGAAATAATCAATCAGTCAACAACTATTTATTAAGCACCTACATTGTGCCAGACACTGTCCTAGGTATTGGAAATACAAATAAAAAGAATAAAATGAATAGAGCTTAAAATATAATTGGAAAAGACAATCAATCGATAAGAATTAAGTGCTGACTGTGTGCCACACACCATGCTAAGTCCAAAGGATACCAGAAAAGAGGCAAAAGACAGTTTCTGCCCTCAAAGAGCTGGCAATCTAATTGAGAGGAGGACAACATATAAACAATTTTATACAAAGGGAACCATATTCAGGATAAAGAGGAAATAATAAAAGAGGGAAAACACTGGAAGTTAGAGGTTTTAGAGGAGACTTCATTTGAGATTTTAGTTGAGACTTAAATGAAGCCAGGGTGATCAGTAGTCAGAGTGAAAGAGGGAATGTTTCAGACATGGAGGATGGCCAGAGAGAATGCCCAGAGCCAAAAGATGGAGTGTCTTGTTGGTGGAATGGACAGGAAGCCAATGTCACTAAATCTAAACATACATATTGGGGAATAAAGTATAAGAAGACTGGAAAGGTAGGAAGGAGTTAGATAATGAAGGGCTCTGAATGCTAAATAGAACATTTTATATTTGCTTCTGGAGGCAATAGGAAGCCACTGGAATTTGTTGAATAGGTGGTGTGTGTGTGTGTGTGTGTGTGTGTGTGTGTGTGTGTGTGTGAGTGTGTGTGTGTGTGCCATGATTGGAGCTATGTTTAGGAAAATCACTTTAGTGGCTAAATGGAAAATGGATTGGAATGGGGAAAGACTTGAGGCAGGCTGACCCACTAGAAGGATATTGCAGTAATCAAGGAATGAGGGGATAAGGACCTACATTAGAGTGGTGGCAGTTGTCAAAGGAGAGAAGAGGGTGTATTCAAGAGGTGTTGAAAGTGTGAAACTGGCAGGACATGACAGTAAATTGGATGTAGGGGGTGCAAGCATGAGGCACTGGGAGGTTGGTGTTGACTTCTACAGTAATAGGAAAGAGAGGAGAGGACAGGACAGGATTTTAGGGGGAAGAGAATGAGTTCTGTTTTGGATATATAGAGTTTAAGCTTCATATGCAACTTAAGGTATATGAAAGGCAGTTGGATTATGAAATTAAAGATAATCAGAGAGATTGGGGCAGGATTCGGAGAGTTGAGAATTATCAACATAAAGATGGTAATTTAATCCATAAAAGCTACTGAGATCACCAAGTGAAATAGCAGGGAAGATAAGAGAGTCCAGCACAGAACCCTGAGGGGCATCTACAGTTAGAGGACATGATCCAGAGGAGAAGTCAACCAAGGAAACAGAGAAGGAGTGGTCAAATAGGTAGAAGAACCAGGACAGAGTGATGACCAGAAAAACTAGAAATAAGAAAAAGGATAGGAAGAGAGAATAATCAAAAGTATCAAAGGCTGCAGAAAGGTCAAGGAAATGAGGATTAAGAAAAAGCCATTGGCAAAATTGGGACATTAATGCATTGCTGGTGGAGTTGTAAAATGATTCAACCATTCTGGAAAGCAATTTGGAACTATGCCCAAAGAGTGCTAAAAGACTGCCCTTTGATCCAAACTGCTGGGTTTGTACCCCAAAGAGATAATAAGGAAAAAGACTTGTACAAGAATATTCATAGCTGTGCTCTTTATAATGGCAAAAAATTGGAAAATGAGGGGATGCCCTCTGATTGGGGAATTGCTGAAGAAATTGTGGTATATGATGGTGATATATATATATATATATATATATTTATTGTGCTCAAAAGAATAATAAACTGGAGGAATTCCTTGTGAACTGGAATGACCTCCAGGAATTGAAGCAGAGTGAAAGGAGCAGAACCAGGAGAACATTGTAAACAGAAACTGATACATTATGGTACAATCGAATGTAATGGACTCCTCTACTAGCAGCAATGCAATGATCCAGCACAATTCTGAGGGACTTGTGAGAAAGAACACTATCCACATTCAGAGAAAGAACTGTGGGAATAGAAACAGAAGAAAAAAAACCTGTTTGATCACATGGGTTAATGGGGATATGATTGGGGATATAGATTCTAAATGATCACCCTAGTGCAAATATCAATAATATAGAAATAGGACTTGGTCAAAGACACATGTAAAACCCAGTGGAATTGTGGTGTCAGCTATGGGAGCAGGGTGGGGGAAGGGGAGGGAAAGAACATGAATCTTGTAACGATAGAAAAATATTCTAAATTAATTAATTAAATAAAAAAATTTAAAAAGAAAAGGCCATTGGATTAGTAACTTTGGAGAAAGCAGTTACAGTGGAATAATAAGGTTGGAAGCTAGATTGTATATGGTCAAGAACAGAACAAGAACATCACCCTTATTAGATTGACTAATATGACAGAAAAGGAAAATGCTAAATGTTGGAGATGATGTGGAAGGGATGGGTACACTAATACATTGCTGGTGGAGCTGTGAATGGATCCAACCATTCTGGAGAAAAATTTGGAACTATGACCAAAGGGTTATAAAACTCTGCATATACTTTGATCCAGCAGTAGTAGGTCTGTATCCCAAAGAGATCTCCCCCGAAAGAAAATGGTCTATTTGTACAAAATGTTTATAGTAGCTCTTTTTGGAGGTGGCAAAGAATTAGAAATGGAAGGGATGTTTATCAGTTGAGGAATGACTGAACAAATTGTGATTATGGTTGTAATGGAATAATATCGTCCTGTAAGAAATGATAACCAGGATAATTTCAGAAAAACCTGGAAAGACCTTCCTGAACTGATGCAAAGTGAAGTAAGCAGAACCTGGAGAACATTGTTTAATTTGCATCAGCTGTTGGGAAGTTGACAGGTGGATAACAATGCGCTGAACAAAGGGAGATACACACACAATACAGTTTTACATAGCCTCAGGGTAACATGAGAGGCAACAAAGGAAATTTATCAGGTGAGATTGATTGTTCAGCTTCATATTTGAGAGGTTGAATAATAGGGATGAGATGGCATGTGATTTTAGGAGAATATGTTAGGCAAATATGTTGCCAGAAATCAAGTATGTTCCAGTGGGGATGTTTTCTTTGTAGTTAAATTCATCAGAATATTCTGGTGGGACAAAAGATCTCTAAGATGGTAGAAGCTTCCTTCTAGATAGAAATCAATAAGGCTGAGGCTGTCCTTGCCAGCCTGAAGGTTTCTATACAAATCCTGTTTCTTTGACTTCTAAGGTTATTTTTTTCTGGAAGAGGTGCTTTCCCCAAATTCAAAATCTACTTCCTCTGTAAGGGTAATATTGTTTTTGTCCATTACATAATTATGGATTAAATAATTATGATATCATTTGGCAAGTATTGGGTCATTCTCTATCCTATCCTGGATCCCTGCCTGGGAATTCAGCAGACCTATTTACTTTCACCTAGCAGCAATGCGATGACCCAGGACAGTTCTGAGGGACTTATGAGAAAGAACACTATCCACATCCAGAGGAAGAACTGTGGGTACAATGGTACATCAGGGAGTTATCAACAATGATTACTTACTTCTTTTTCCTCTGATTTCTAGTTGATGACATCTCATCTGACATTATCTGCATATTCCCATATAATAATTTCTTAGGGAACAAGCAGCACCTGCCTCCACTGAGGGTTGACCTTTTTTGTTGTTGATGTTGGGAGGAGAGCCTTATTTCTGTTCTTGAGTCCTCCCTGTAGCTCCTGCACCCCCTCTCACTCCCCAAAGCAGAGCTCTCAAAGTGAAAACCAAAGCTCATAGAAAAAAGATTATACTCATTCCCTGATCCCCTTTAATTCTAGCAGACAATATATAAAACCTGACCCCAGTCTGAGCTCTGCCCCAATCTTCAGACTGAAATCTGATCCTGATTTCCCACTAAACATTAACCCTGAAACCATATTAAGCCCTGATCTGAGTCTTGAATCCTGATCTCACCAACAAATTGAACTCTAAACTCAGACAAAGCCTCTATACTGGGCACAGAGTGAACCCTGATTTCCAACTAAATCCTGACCTCCCCCTCCCAGACTTGGCTCTGAAAACCAGATCCAGTCTGAGTTGAGATTCCAGACAGAGCTCTGATCCTAACACACAAGACTAAACTTCTGAACATGCCTACCTAGTGAGTCCAGACTAAAGTTTTAGACTGCATTAGTTTTTGAAAACCAGATCCAGATAAAGGTCTAACCCTGCATGTTCTTCTCTAATCCATACGCTGCCCTTCAAATATTCTCTCCCTCCTCAATTTGTCTAGAGCACTCTTCCTGGATCTTTCATTTTCTTACATCGCATTTTGCAACTAGCATCTCGCTACCTAACTTATGAAACTCAAAGGATTCCCTACCCCATCCTTTCTGAAGCAAGTGTGAATATTCCTTAGAGGGCAAAAATTGTTGTTTTGCATTTTTGTGTTCCCAGAACCAAGTAGAGTGTCTTCCTGACCATAGTAGGCATTTAACAAATATTTTGTTAATCAAAGTTCAGTGACTATCTCGTTCTATATTCTCCACTATGCCCTAAAATTCCTGGTGGTTCCCTAATTGGATACGTGATTTTTGTAGGAAGAGAAGTTGGTGGGTAGCATTTTTTGGAGCCCTGGGTTCAAGTTCCTGTCTCTAACTTGCTAGGTGGCTTTGGAAAAACTTCTTTTCCTTTGCTAAGTTTCTTCCTTTGCAAAATAAAGGTTGTTGAGCTAAATGATGTCTAAATCATCTAATCTCTATTCATTCCTCTTCCCACTTTCTGACTTCTCCCTCTGTTATTCCACAAATTAGAAACTTGACACTTATTGAAGAAAATAGATTTAATGAATGTCACACAAATAGAAGGTAGAATTTGATTGGCCATAGGTATACCACACACAGATACACACAGAGACACAGACACACACAGACACACAGACACAGACACAGACACAGACACACAGACACACAGACACACAGACACACAGACACACACACACACACACACACACACACACACACACACACACACACACACACACCCTACAGTGGAGAGAATTCAGAGACAGGAAGTCAAGCTGGTTGTTATAATTCTCTTTATTTAATATCTGTTCACTTCATAGAACCTGGGAAGAAACTTAGACTCAGAGATGTTGTCATTCATCTATTTTCAACCACATAGAGGATAAATTGGAAATAAATCCTAGTTCGATCATAGATTTAGAATTTTGTAAGGGGCTATAAGCTTCAGTGAAACCAACATTCTCATTTTACTTACCAGCTATGTGATCCTGAGCAAATCACAGGGTTTCTTCTGTAAAACAGGGATTATGTTACTTGGGTTGTTGTGAGGGAAGTTCTTTGTAAGTTCTTAAGCACCATAGAAATGTGAGCTATTATTAAAATCCAGGTGCAACATTTTAGGAATGACATTGACATCGAGCCTCTGGAGTCTATTTAAGTCAAACTACCAAGGATGGTGGCTCAACTCCTAGGGTGATGAATTAGAGACACTAGGAATGTTTTATCTGAAAAAAAAAGGCTAAGGCTAAGATTTTTAGTCTTCACATGTTCAAAGAACTATCACACAGAAGAGTGATTCGATTTGTTTTGCATAACCACAAGGGGTAGAGTTAGGAGAAATCAAATCCCAGAGGAGTAGAACTTCCTAACAATGAGAATTCTCCCAAGATGGAATTGACTTGCTTCCAGGACTAAACTTCCAGTCATTGTAGATGTTTAAGAGGAGGCTGGATGAACATTTGGTAGCAGCACTGAAGAGTGAAGTCAGAGCATCATGTTAAGAGTTGTCTGGTATCCCTTTCAGTTCTTAGTTCTAGGATTCTCTAATTCTTCTCATTTGATAATTGTGCAGCAGGGATAACTGTATGGAGAGAGGGATTGGTGTCTCCTGGCCCATTCTAGCTATTTTGAGAAGCAGTCCAAGGTGATTCGAATAATACTTCTGTCTACTGCCCTGGGTGAGCTCCCCGAACCGGCGAGAAGCCTCAAGGTAGGAAGATAGAAAAAGGATAGAAGTTTTGGATACCCCGAGGGGCGTGGTGGAGCCAAGTTATAGATATGAGGTGGCAGAAATGAGTCAGAAACCGGGCCTTATTGATTATTGATTATAATAGGGCCACAGCATAACCCCGATCTTTAGGATGTCGCAGAGGCATGATCCATCCTGAGATCCACAATTAATACCACACAGGTCAGAGACATGATAGAGAAAAGAGAGTGCCTGGCCAAAAGCCAGGACCCAGGTGGGAGAGGTAGATAAGGAAAGGAATTAAAGATGGAGCTTGGCACTCAATCTGGGGAAAGCTGGGGTCAAGGGTCAGAGGCTTTCCTAGCCATGCGCAAGACTGAGCAGGCTCTCTTCTAAGCCACTCTGTACATTCTGTTTCCCTTGCCCATAGCTAGGGGTGGACTGCTACACTGGGGAAGTAGGTAATGTGGAGGTATAAAGAGGTAGAAAAGGAAAGCATTCAATCCAAATCTCTGAACTCAGTTGGAAATGTTGATTTGAGTTGGAGGTAACCAAATGCAGGGAGACAGAGAAGTGAATAGTAAAGGATCACTACAATGAATTAAAGATAGATATGCTACTTTAGGAGAAAGAAGAAAAGGTTTTTATAACCTCTGAGAGACCTTTCTGAATTGAGACCATAAACCATGGTGATAAAGTATAAAAGAAAATCTAATGGGGGATCAGTACAGAGGTAGGGTGCCTCTGATGACACTATCAATCAGTTAACATTTGTTAAACGTGTATTCTGTGTCAGATATTGTGTTAAGAGCTGGAAATAAAAGAAGCAAAAGACAGTCCCTGCCTTCATGGAGCTCACAATCTAATGGGTGAAGACAACATGAATTAATGAAGGAGTGAATGTTTAAAGCACTCTATGATTCCCTGAAGACTATTTATGGGCCAAAGACTGATAGTGTATCTCAGCTACTGAGTACTGATGGAGCCATATTGATAGGTGATAATAAGGACATGATTCTGGAGAGATGGGCCGAACGCTTCCATAGTGTTCTCAACAGACTGTCATTAGTCATTGCTGAAGCCAATGACTATCTATCTCAGGTTGAAGCGAATCCCTCTCTTGCTGAATTTTCAATGGAAGAAGAGGTTTTGAATGTCATTAAACTCTTCTCTTGTGGCAAAGTGGCTGGTGCTGATTCTATTCCAGTAGAGATTTACAAGACAAGGAGTCCACTACTCACACAAAATCTGACTAAAATCTTCAGTTATATGACAAGAAGAGGTTATCTCCCAGAAGATCAAGAATGCCTTCATTGTCCATTTCTATAAAGTAAAAGGATATCCCAGCTTTTGGGACAAAAATCCACTATTCGATAAAAACTGCTGGGAAAATTGGAAGACAGTGTGGGAGAGATTAGGAATAGATCAACACCTCACACCCTACACCAAGATAAATTCAAAATGGGTGAATGACTTAAACATAAAGAAGGAAACCATAAGTAAATTGGGTAAACACAGAATAGTATACATGTCAGACCTTTGGGAAGGGAAAGACTTTAAAACCAAGCAAGACATAGAAAAAATCACAAAATGTAAAATAAATAATTTTGACTACATCAAATTAAAAAGCTTTTGTACAAACAAAACCAATGCAAACAAAATCAGAAGGGAAATAACAAATTGGGAAAAAAATCTTCATATAAACCTCTGACAAAGGTTTAATTACTCAAATTTATAAAGAGCTAAATCAATTGTACAAAAAATCAAGCCATTCTCCAGTTGATAAATGGGCAAGGGACATGGATAGGCAGTTCTCAGATAAAGAAATCAAAACTATTAATAAGCACAAGAATAAGTGTTCTAAATCTCTTATAATCAGAGAGATGCAAATCAAAACAACTCTGAGGTATCACCTCACACCAAGCAGACTGCCTAGCATGATAGCAAAGGAAAGTAATGAATGCTGGAGGGGATGTGGCAAAGTTGGGACATTAATTCATTGCTGGTGGAGTTGTGAATTGATCCAAGCATTCTGGAGGGCAATTTGGAACTATGCCCAAAGGGCGATAAAAGAATGTCTGCCCTTTGATCCAGCTATAGCACTGCTGGGTCTGTATCCCAAAGAGATAATGGACAAAAAGACTTGTACAAAAATATTCATAGCTGTGCTCTTTGTGGTGGCCAAAAATTGGAAAACGAGGGGATGCCCAAGAATTGGGGAATGGCTGAACAAATTGTGGTATATGTTGGTGATGGAATACTATTGGGCTAAAAGGAATAATAAAGTGGAGGAATTCCATGGAGAATGGAACAACCTCCAGGAAGTGATGCAGAGCGAGAGGAGCAGAACCAGGAGAACATTGTACACAGAGACTAATACACTGTGGTATAATCGAATGTAATGGACTTCTCCATTGGTGGTGGTGTAATGGCCTGGAACAATCTGCAGGGATCTAGGAGAAAAAACACTATGCATAAGCAAAGGATAAACTATGGGAATAGAAACACCGAGGGAAAGCAACTGCCTGACTACAACGGTTGAGGGGACATGACAGAGGAGAGACTCTAAACGAAACTCTAATGCAAATATTGACAACATAGAAATGGGTTCGAATCAAGAACACATGTGACACCCAGTGGAATCACACGTCGGCTATGGGGGGTGGGGGGGAGGAAAAGAAAATGATCTTTGTCTTTAATGAATAATGCTTGGAAATGATCAAATAAAATATTATTTAAAAAAAAAGGAAAAGGATATAAATTGTCCTCTGACAATCATGGGGTGGGTAGGTGGGGTTCTCAGCAATCGCTGGCAATATTCTTCCCAGAGTCCTCCTTAATAGGCTGATTCTTCCCCTGGAAGATGGTTATCTACCCAAGAGCCACTGTGGCTTCTAGGGCCAAGGAACAGTCAGAGGGTTGTACATAAAAGTCATCTACCATTTTACCAAAGCCTTTGATATCATCAATCATGAGGGCTTGTGGAAGATCATGGAAAAATTTGATTGCTTGGAGTTCATTAGTATTTTATTCCAACTCCATGATGGCATGCTTACACAGGTTCGTGCTTGTTCTTATCTTATTTTATTTATTTATTTATTCATTCATTTATTTATTTTAAACGCTTACTTCTGTCTTGGAATTGTATTGGTTCCAAGGCAGAAGAAGGGCTAGGCAATGGAATTTAAGTGACTTGCCCAGGGTCACACAGTTAAGAAGTGTCTGAGGTCAGATTTGAACCCAGGACCTCCCATCTCTGGGCCTAACTCTCAATCCACTGAGCCACTCAGCTGTCCCCTCTCTTCCTTTTTAGTATGTTCTTCAGCGTTTTTGTAAGATACTTTCAATGAGAATGAAAATGGTATCAAGGTCAGCTAACACACTAGTGGTAAAAGGCTTCAAGGCAAGACTAAAGTGGAAGAACAACTGTTGCACTACTTTATTTGCAGATGATTGTGCACCCAAGGCAGCATCTGATCCTGAGATGCAACAGAGTATGAATCAATTCAGTGCTGCTTGTATTAATTTTGGTCTGACAATTAACACCAACAAAACAAAGGTTCTCCACTAGCCAGCATCATATTATCCATTATAGCAAATGGGTAAATTTTGAATGCTCTGGATGAGTTCACTGACCTTGGCAGTATACTTTCCAGGCATATTCACATAGATGACGAGTTGACCCACACACTGCCAGAGCCAAGTCAGTGTTTGGGAGGATCTAAAGGAAAGTCTGGGAGAGAAGAGGCTTCCTACCAGACAAAAGGCCTACAGACTCATTGTGCTGACCTCATTGTTATGTGTCTGTCAAAACTGGACAGTGCCATGTCAGTGTATAAATATTATTATTATTTTAAATTGCAAAGTTTAAATTCCTTTTGAGAGTAATTTTAAGTTAAGAAACATGATACCTCTCTGAATCCAGAAAGTGAACTGTTTGGAGAAGACACCATGAAGATACCTACACAGACAACATGCTGCACCAGAAGATCCAGAGTGAACTTTGGGAGGTGGTGATTTGAACTGTGTGTGGTTTGAATGAATTTGTTTTGTATGTATACTCTTATGGCGAAGGGGACTTCCCCCTAACTGGCTTTTTGTCAATGCACCTAGCAATTATTGGTTTTGTTCTCTTTTCCTCTTATCCTCAAATTATTGTAATTTCTTAGCTGGTATGTTTACAAGACCCATCGGAGAGACTAGTCTTCCTCGAGTCTCAGGGGGGAATGTAAAAATGGAGATTTTGAACCCTAGACTTCAATCCCCAGACGTCCTTGGTATTCCCCAGAATTCCCTATAATCTCACCTGAGTCTCCACATAGGCAATATCACAATTTGTATTTAACTGGCAGTAACACCTCCCATGTTCTCTTCTCTTCTTTTCCTTACATGCAATGATGTAGCAAGTAAAGTGGTAAGCTAAACACAGGGATTTTAAATGGGCTAATCAGCCATGGGCACGTGGTTTTTATTTTGTATCTTCTTTATTCCTTGACTTTTAATGATCCTTAATAAACCTCATAAAATATAATATTTTTATTATTAGAGACATAATTTTAAATTTAACACCAGGAAACTGAATCTCTTCCATTTGAATTATCTTATTCTGAAGATTACCTGACATGAGAAGGTACTGGGCCCTGGAGTCCTTTCTTGAGCTGAACTGCCAAGTATTCAAACTCTACTGCAGAGCACAACTCTGAGGATTTGGCTCTGTTACTTGGATACCAAATGTACATTTGCCTAAAAGGCTATTTTTATAGAGAACTCACAAAAGGCTAGCACTCACACGGAGGTCAGAAGAAGCAATACAAGAACACTCTAAAGGTATCTGAGACATGGGGGACACTGGCACGAGATTGTCCAGCATGGTGTTGCAGCATTAAAGAAGGTGTCATCCTCTATGAACACAATGAGTGATGTAATTTTGGTCCTCCAATATGAAGGACAATAACTAACCACAGAAAAAGCTGCTATTAATATTTTTGTAGATATGATACTTTCCCCCTCCCCCTGTATTTTTTTATCTCTGGGGTCTGGGCTGTAGCAGTATTATTGGGTCAAATACTGTAAATGTAATTTTAGGGTTGTGACTCAAATCTAAATTAAATTTGGTTGCCAGAGGAAATCCCAAATAAAATACCCAAGTCAGTTGGAAATTTATGGTGATTTTAATTAATATAGAGGGAAGGAATTAAGGAGAAGAGAGAGAAAGAGGGCATAGAATTTCTCCCACCTGGCCTGTGCCAGGGGAAGTTCAAAGACCTTGGCCATGAGGTCTCTGAAAAAGATTAGAGGCTTTCTAAGAGGATAATGCTTGGAAGGTAAAAGAGAAAGGAATCAGCCTAAACTCCAAGAGAGCTCAGTTAAGATGCCTCACCTGAACTAGGCTACTCAGCTTCTCCCAGTATAGTATCAAGGAAAACTCACTGCTAAACTGGACAATAGCTGCCGCCATGCCAAGATGCCAAAACACTCAGCATGCTGCCAGTCAGAGCCACCTCTCCGTGGAAAGAGACCAGAGAGAGGAAGTGAAGTGAAATATATAGACAGTTTTTACATCACTTTCCTGTGTCTCACATGTTCCAATGGTAGCTTAAGCTTGACTTAGGACATCCCAGGGGTCTGTCAGTTGTTTTTGATTCGTCATTTGCTAGCACATGTCTGTCATAGGCCATCCTCCTAAATACTTAATCCTTAAGTATGGTTGTAGACATTCCTGTTTTTGTTAGACTAAGTAGGGTGGAGTAATCTAAAGTTCACAAGGATATGCAAGATTTAATAGCTTTTGAGGCATATTTCCAAATTATTTTCCAGAATGGTTGGACCAGTTCACAGCTCTATCAATAGTCCATTAAAGTACTCGTTTTCCCAAATCTTCTCCAACATTTGTCATTTTCCTTTTTTGTCAACTTTGTCAATCTATTGGTTTGAGATAGTACCTTGGAATTGTTTTAATGTGTAATTTAGAATACTCTTTCATATGGTTATTGATAACTTGGATTTCTTATCTGAAAACTGACTATTTTGTATCCTTTGACCATAAATCAATTGGGGACCATTAAAGTCCTATTGAAAAAAGAAAACTGAACAGAAGAGAATAGAAGGAAGACCAAAATCACAAATTGAACAATTTTTATAATTAATATAACACACATCATATTATTATATTATAAAGGAAAGTGAGCTGTTGATAAGAGAATCCCACAGTTTCTTTTGTTATATTATATATATATAGGTAGCAAAATGGATAGAGTTACAGGCCTAGAATCAGGAAGACTCATTTTCCTGAATTCATATCTGGCCTTAGATACTTACTGTGTGACTTGGTTAAGTCACTTCACCCTGGTTGCCTCAGTGTCCTCATTTGGAAAATGAGTTAGAGAAGGAAATGGCAAAGCACTTTACTATCCTTTTCAAGAGAACTCCAAATGGGTCATGAAGTGTTAGACATAACTGAACAACAACAACATACAGGAAATGCCAATTACTGGTATGGAAGTCACTTCCAAATCAATTGTCAGTGTAAAAGAAGAGCATCAGCTTGTAAGAACAAAAATTAAAAGCCATACCAAATTTTTGCCTTAATCCACTAGAGAAGGAAATGGCAAATCACTATAGTCTCTTTGCTAAGAAAATCCTAAATAGGGTCAAAAAGAGTAAAAAAATTGAACAACAATATGAAAATGCCCATTTTATTTAATGCTTTTTAAGTTCATAATTATAATAATAAGAAGACACTAATAAAACCCCACACTTTTTTAGGGTTTAATATTTAATTTTATTTAGTTAATTAATTTAGGATATTTTTCTATGGTTACAAGATTTATGTTCTTTCCCTCCCCTACCCCCAATCCCCTCTGGTAGCTAACGTGCAATTCCACTGGGTTTAACATGTGTCATTTGCCAACCCTCAGAATTCTATGTAACCCCCTAAGCTCCTAGCTAGCTAAATACACAGAGAAATACACAATCATACAATAAATAAATACAATAAACAGATTCTTCAACCTAGCTGGCTTGCCAAACTGTTAGAGTAGGATTTTGGGTAAGGGAAATACAAGAGGAAAAAACATATAAAAATCTGTTTTATTGTTTTGGAAGGGAAAGGAATAAGAGCTTAGGGATTTGCTTATGCTTATTCTTATTTAAAACTAACCAATAAGTTGGGGGCTGAGAGGCTGTTAAGAGCCAACATTCCATCCAGCACTTGGTTGCTTCCAGGGGGTTGCCAGGGAACTCTCTGACTCTTGCTGAACTCTGGGGGAAGGATTTAAAGTTAAACGCCCAAAGGCACATATGCTAGGTAGCCATTTTTTGTTGTTGTTGATTTTTTAATTGATTTTTTTGTTCTGTTCTTGGGTGTTAAGTAATGTAGATAAAAGTGGATAATAATAGATCATATCCTATATCATATGGTAGTTTTATGTTTAATGTAAACATTTCAGGGGACATGACAAATGATGTATTGTACCTTTTTTTTTTTAATTAAAACTCTTACCTTCCATCTTGGAATCAGCACTATGTATTGGTTCCAAGGCAGAAGAGTGGTAAGGGCTAGAAAAGGGGGTCAAGTGACTTGCCCAGGGTCACACAGTTGGGAAGTGTCTAAAGCCAGATTTAAACCTAGGACCTTCTGTCTCTAGGTCTGGCTCTCGATCCACTGAGCTACCCAGCTGCCCCCTTATTGTACCTTTTATGGGACTGTGTTTTACACATCCCTTATGTAATGTTTTATCTGTTTCATCAATGTTGTTATGTAATTTTAGGGTATGAGTGGATGAAACCATTGATGTGTTTAACTATGCAATATGTGTTATCATATGTATCTTTGAGTTGTATATGTTTATTTATATTATACAAGTGTAAATTTGTGGTGTTTGGTATTGGTTATAGATTGAAAGCTATTGTGGTGTGAATTACTAATGACTCTGAGATGAAGCAAATGATTATATTTATGAAGGAAAAGATAGAGACAATGGAGTCATGCATGAAAGACAGGATGATTTTAACAAATGATTTTGGAAATGATTTAAAGGATAATGAGGTTAATAAAGAAAATAATGATAGGAAAATGAAGAATTTGACTAGATTACAATGGGAAGAGGCAGAATGCAATAAAAATCAAGCATTCTTGTTTCCATTATGGGATATCCCTGTTTTAACTGATGATGAAATATATAAAGTCAAAACTCACAAATTGTTTACACCAGAGAATTTGGAATCAATTAAGTGTAGGACCCCATCATTTACGGGAGAACCTAATAAGGTTGTAAGGGAATTTCAAAGGGTTATAGACATTTTTGACCCTGATTATGGGGATTTTTATTTATTGATGAAAGAATTATTAACAACAGATTATAAGGACCAATGAGAGTAGTGAAAAAGCTGATGATGGTGTTAAAGATGTTAAATCCTGGGAATATCATGTAATTCAAGCAGATGTAAATTTGGATGGACAGAAAATGACTGAGCTTACAGATGTTACTGTGCTAAGAATTGTAGAGCTGTTGGAACAATGGAAGTTATAGGAGCTCCTGGTAAACCACAGAGAGTAGCAAAATTACAACCAAAAATTATTACTTTAGGTCCATTATCTGTGAAACATGCATTTCTTTGTATGCCAGACTATCCAATGAATCTTTTAGGTAGATATTTATTATATAAATTAAGAACAACAATCCAATGTACTGATACTGGTGATATCTCATTACATCTACCAGAAGAATCTCTGAAAGCTTTTCCATTGCTGTTCTTAGATTCAGGGTGACTTAGATTCAATCTATACCTGAGGATATCCCTGAAGATCTTTGGTCAAAGTCTTCCACAGTTGTAGGTCTATTGAAATCAGCTAATCCAGTCAGGATGAGGACTAAGGAAGGACCAGTTCCTTGTGTACTTCAATATCCCTTGGCTAAAGAAGCAATTGATGTATAAGTATAAGACCAATCATTAAATCCCTATTCCAACAATGGATCAAAATACCTTGCTTTTCAGAATTTAATACTCCTATTCTTCCAATCAAAAAGTCAAAGTTAGATCACAATGGCAAAGCTGTATATCATATCTCTATATCTATATCTATATAACTATCATATGGTTGTACCAAGTTCAGCTGCTATAATTTCTTCTATTTCAAGTGAGACAAAATATTTCACCTTGGTAGATTTATGCTCAGCTTTTTTCTCAATTCTAATTCATGAGGATTCTCAAAAGATCTTTGCTTTTACCTGGGAAAAATCACAGGGAACCTGGACTTGTTTGCCACAGGGATTCACTGATTTGCTGAGCCAATTTTCACAAATTCTAAATAGAGATATAAAAAACATTCAAAGAAAGTAAATTGGTGCATTTTGTGAATGATATTCTCCTTGCATACCCAAATGCTAAAGTATGTCTGAGAGATAACAAGATTCTTTTGTTAGAATTATATAAATGTGGGCATAAAATCCCCAAGGCAAAATTACAGTGGGTTTTGCCTTGAGTGCAATATCTTGGTTTTGTGTTATCAGAGGGTTCCAGAAGTATCATACCAAAAAAATAGCAGATATCCAGAAACTGAGTGCTCCTAAGACCAAAAAGCAACTCAGAGCTGTTCTTGGAACAACTGGCTTCTGTAGACAATGGATAATTGGATATAGTGAATTAACAAAATTTATGACAGATTTAACCAGGAATACAGAACCAGAACCTCTGAAACTAAAGCCTGAATATCTGCAAGCCTTAAGTAAGCTTAAAGAAGCCATTTTATTTGCTCCAGCTTTGGGTATCCCAGACAATACAAAACCATTCCAACTATTTGTTAATGAAACTAAAGGTAATGCTTCTGGGGTACTGACATAGACTTTAGGACAAAGTTTATGTCCAATTGGATATTATAGTTGTCAGCTTGATCCAATGGTTGCTGGTACAGTTCCTTGTCTAAGGAGTGTAGAAGCTGCAGCAGTGTTAGTCCAGAAGTCAGCAGATTTAGTTTTGGGATGTCCATTGACTGTATATTGTTCACATCAAATAGAAGCACTAATGAGGAAATTTCTTACACAAACTTATTCAGATCTAAGTATGAAATTATTCTCCTGGGTAGTGAGAACATTCAGTTAAGGAGGTATAGTGTATTAAATCCAGCTACACTTATTCCTGATTTGCCAAAGAACGCTGAACCATTTCATGAATGTGTAGAAGTAGTAGATCTAGTGGATATGCCTAAGATGGATTTGAAAGACACTCTGTTGAAAATCCAGACTTGGTGTTATTCACAGATGGTTCATACTTGTGTGATGGAATTTGATGTACAGATGCTGCAGTGGTCACAGAATTTGAGACACTGTGGTATGGCTCATTACCTAGTAACCTTAGTGCTCAAAGGGCAGAGTTAGTGGCATTGAAGCAAGCATGTCTTCTAGCTGATGGTAAAAGTGCAAATATTTTTACAGACTCATGTTATGCATTTTCTGTATGTCATGCTACAGGGAAGATCTGGAAACAACGAGGTTTTATTACTGCATTGGGAAAACCAATTGCTCATGTAGAAATAATAACTTCGATGTTGGATGTTATCCAAAAACCTAAACAGCTAGTGGTGATCCATTGTAGAAGTCATACTTGTGGCAGAGATTCAGTCTCTAAAGGAAATCATAGAGCCAATATAACTGCAAAATTTGAAGCCAGGAATGCTCCAGTGTATGTAATGAATTTGTCAACTATTGAGTCTGATGGTCTAGAAAGAGCTTATGTAGATTCAGAAATTCAGAAGTGGAAGGAGAAATTTGGATCAAGGAAAGAACATGGAATATGGGTTGCAGACACTGGAAAACTGCTATTACCAAAAGATTTGTATACCTATTTGTGTCAAGTCATTCACACAAAAGGTCATTTTGGTATTCAAGTTGTAGTAGACTCTGTAAAAAGGCAATGAGTAGCACCAGGAATAAGTACTCTTGCAAATAAGATCTATACAAGTTGTTCTGTTTGCCAAAAATTCAACCAAGGTGCATTCAGAAAGATAGGTTTGAGTGGTAAATCTTTAGCATATTGTCCATTAGAGAGTTTGCAAACTGATTACATCAGCATGCCAAAAGTTGGAAGATACAAGTTTTTTCTTGTAATTGTGGACAGGTTAACAAAATGGCTTGAAGCTTTTCCATCTAATACAAATACGGCTAACTTTGTGGTGGAAGTGTTGATTAGGGAAATCATTCCTAGGTTTGATGTAACACTTACCATAGATTCTGATAAAGGATCTCATTTCACACAAGATATCCTGAAAAGAGGCTATGAGAATCTAGGAACACCTAAATATCATGTTCTTTATCATTCACAAAGTTCAGGTCAAGTGAAGTGTGTGAATAGAGAACTCAAGACTATGGTGGGGAAAATTTGTCCTGAAATTCATCTAAAATGGCCAGATATTCTTCTTATAGCTTTGTTTTACCTATGTACAAGACCAAGAGCTGATTTACATATATCATCTTATGAAATACTCATTGGACATGCTCCATTGCAGGCAAAAACTTGTAAGATAGTTTATACATCTCTCCTAGGAGGATATTGTCAACTTGCTTCATATTTAAGTGCATTGCAACAACAGCTTAGAGAACTGCATGATATGGGAGTATTGATCCAATATGGTCCATAATTTTCAACCAAGTGATATGGTATACATAAAAATTTTTTGCTAAAACATCAGCAACACAAGAGAGTTGGGTAGGTCCTTTTACAATTGTATTAGTTTCACCATTTTTCTGTTAAAGTATTAGGTAGATATTCATGGTTTCATTGTTGACATATTACATGAGGTCATGGAATTAATAATGAAAGTGTACAAATTATTGAAGAAGAAAATGAAGACGAGATCATGGAAAGCTGAGATTCATCAGTCAAATAGAGTCTGCATTCAGAAAGATCAATAAGGAGAGGACCATTCAAGTAGAAGAGGACATTTGGATGGAAGAGGACATTGTAGATGAAGAGGATTCAAATAATTGATGGACATTGTAAAAGACTGAAAGACAAAGACTTTGAAGAGAATTTTCAATGAAGAGGATCAAGTGATTAATGGACTAATAGATTTAAGGAATTTGGGTAAAGTAATGTAACATAATACAACATATGTTCACAAGCATTCATCAATACATTTTACTACCATGGATTTTGGAGAAGAATTCTTCAAACAAGATGAAAAGAGAAGGAATAATCTGAAATTTTGGTAAGTATATTGCATGTGTAAATCTTGAAATTTCTCAGACTTGTGAATGTTAAAAATTTCCACATTGAGGAATCCTCCATTGGAACAAATTCCATACTGGGAAACATTCCCCATTTTGATGTGAGAACTCGCCAGGATCAGAAATGGGAGGACCTCTACTCCACCCATACTTAAGACTGCTTTAGGTGAGAAAACTCCTTGCTATGGGAGGACCTCTATTCCACCCGTACTTAAGACTGCTTTAGGGGAGAAAACTCCTTGCTAAACAATGAAAGTACTTGGACCCATGCTTATAATAAGGCAAGGAGTTCTTTGAGCCAGGCCTGTTTTTAGAATTGATACAATGGGATGCTAGGTACCTAAAAGGGTTGGGCAGGTTTTCTCTTGATGGGATTAGTTGACTCAGCTGTGTTTTCTCTGGTTCAGACTTACTGAGGGGATTAGTCTACTTAGCTGGAATTCAGATGGGCTGTCTTTTAGAAAACATCTACGATGATTGGTAGATGGAAGAACTTAGAGGAGGTGACATAGGAAAAAAAACCCTATATAAGAAAAGGAATCTCTTGAGTGACGGAAGCTTGGAGATCCTTGGAGATAGATCCTTAGATCCTTGGAGATAGATCCTTTTGGAGGAGGCCCTTTGAAGATCTCTTGAGAAGAAGTCCCTTGGGAGGCTGACTCTGGATGGAACTTCCTCTGGGGAGACTCTGTTCCCCATACATCCTTGCTTAAGACAAATCTTGTGGTGAGTGATAAAAAACTGACTGATTCTCTCTTAAGACTCAGGTCTAGGCCATGTTGGCTTAAGGCCCTTCATACTTATACCTTTTTTTTCTCTCTCTCTCTCTTTGATTACTCATTGTATTGTTAATTAAAATCTCTATAAAACCCAATTGACTTGGGTATATTCATAATTGGGAATATATTCCCTGGCAACCACCTTATATTTGATTTAAAAACCAAGACACTGTAGTGAAACATATTTTCAGCAGTCAAATTTACTCACCCTCTCTTATATCTATCATAATTTATATCTTCCACCATTTTAACTCACTACAGTTTACAACATCAACCATTTTAAATCTTACACATGCAACAGAAACACAACTCTAACACAACAGTAACACTGACATAACACCAACAAAACAACATAACATAGCATGAATAACAAATACATATACACAAAAACATAAACATGGTTAGGATACATTGAATCACTAGTTGAATGAGTGAAACAATTTATAGCTAGATACTAACAATGTTACAATTATTTATAAAGTAGTTAGTTACTAACAAAAGTAGTTAGCTACTTAGTTTAGTATGGGAATATATGTAGACTGGAGATTTTATTAAGATAGGGCTACAGATAGGTTAGAGTTTAAGATTGATAAGATAAGGTAAGATACTTATTTACAGTACAAAATACATTGCAACATACATACCAGCATATATTACATAGTACATATGACACATAACATCAGAAATCAAACAAAAATGTAAATACATATGTAAATATATATAGTATGTATAATAGTTAGGATTATAAAATTAATTGTATTACAGTGTGTATATGTAACATGTATAAATAGGAAGTATGTATGTGTATATGTATCGCATACATGTATATGTTATATTGTGTATTATATGTATATATATAATTTATGTAGATATACCACTTATGTTTAATTTTATCTGTGGTTACATGCATTTTGCATAAGTGAGTTTGATGGTTTGGTTTATTTTTATTTTTAATTATTACAATTTGTTGTAAAACTTATGCAATGTTGTATTTATTGTAAGTTCAAACATTTTTTTCTCTGATGTTTATACATTTTAAAAGTAGTAGAATTTTCTGTATTAGTTGATATATGTGTGTGTGTGTGTGTGTGTATACATACAAGTGTGATCCCTTCTTTTAACTTCTGTATTACAGTGATTTTCAATTCTATCTGTATACAATAGGTTCCAACATTCTCCAATTTATGGGCATCCACTTTTACAGGTCTTCTTCAAGTGGTCAAAAAGAACCATTTTCCTGTGCACTTACAAATCTCTCTCCTCACCTTCTCTAGTGACATACAGTTTGATGTACATTTAGCCCCAGCATCTGGGTTGTGCAGTATCCACTGAGCTTAACTCTTCTAAACTTGGGGAAAAAACTTCACAGTCTCCCTAATCATCTCTCTTTCTCCTATCATTACTCTTGGAGAATCTGGGAGGTATGATGGGTGTGTGTGTGTGTGTGTGTGTGTGTGTGTGTGTGTGTGTGTGTGTAAATACATTGGAATTGTTTTCTTAAATATATAGGGGAAGAGATCTGTCACCAATTACTTTGGGGGCATAGCTAGAAGGGAAGGATTTATAGCCCTCCATTGACCAATAATTCCTTCTACAAAATAGCTAAGTGTTATTCAGCTTCCATTGTGAAATCCATACTACCTTTCCAGGCCACCCATCATGCTTCTGGACAGCTTTAATTGTTAAGAAGTTCTTTACAGCAAGCAGATCTGTTTTCCCATTCTGTCCTCTGCCAAAGAGCAGAATGAGAATCAAAATCCACTTTTATATGACAGTTCTTCAGTCACTTGCAGAGAGTGAGTAAGTCAATCAATCAATAACCATTTATTTATTTAGCACCTATGATGTGCTAGGCACCATGGTAGGCTTTGAGAATACAAATACATAGGAAACAATCCCTACTCTCAAGGAGTTTACATTTTAAAAAATCCTTACCTTTTGTCTTAGAATCAATATTAGGTATCAAAGGCTGAGGAGCTATAGGGTTTTGGCAATTGGGGTCTAGTGACTTGCCCAGGGTCAGACAGCTAGGAAATATTTGAGGCCAGATTTGAACCCTGGACCTAGCATCTCCACCCTAGTTCTTTATCCAGTAAAGCCACCTAATTGGTCTGTAGTTTCTTTATAAAAGGGGATATATATATATATATATATATATATATATATATATATATATATATATATATATATATATATATATATATATATATATTACATAGAGAGAGGACTGGTCAATTAATAAGCATTTATTAAATGCCTACTATGTGCCAGGCACTATGCTAAGTGCTGGGGATACAAAGAGAAGTGAAAGATAATCTCTGTCCTCACAATCTAAGGAGGGAGGCAACAAGCAAACAAATATATACAAACAAGCCATATATGGGTACATAGGAAATAATCAATGGGGGAAGGCACTAGAATTAAGAGGAGTTGGGGAAAACTTTTTGCATTTGTGATTTTAGTCAGAAATTAAAGGAAACTATGAAAGCAGTAGTAAAAGATGAGGAGAGAGAACATTCCTGGCATGAGGAACAACCAGAAAAAATTCTGGAAGCTAAGAGATAGAGTATATTGTTCATGGAACAGCCAGGAGGCTAGTGTTACTGGATGGAAGAGATATATAAAGGGAATAAATGTATAGTATTTTAAGTAAAAATATTATTTGAAAGGGAGAAAACAGGATGGGGATCAGGAGAAGCTTCATGTGGAAAGTGGTATTTAAGTTATAATTTGAAGAAGAGAGGGATCCTCCTTGACCTAGCCCCAAAGTCATTGCCATGGCCTGAAGAACATGATGCTCTCTCCCTTAAAAGCCTTCAATGGTTTAAAAAACACACACATACACAGTTACCATGAATAAATCTGAAAGTTGATGCTTCAGCCCACTCATGGATCTACATCACTACAGCTAGTGAGACTTTTAAAGTCCTTTCACCTTTCTCTTCTTCAGGGCAAAAGTCCCAGTTCCTACAATTGAAACTACTGAGGCACACTCCAGTCCTCTCCTCATACTGGCTGTTTGTTCTCTATACAACGTCTAACTTGAACACAGTATTCTAGTTGTGGTCTGGACAATGTAGGTCAAAGTATCTATAACCTCCTTAGTTCTGGCTCACGGTGCAGGCTATGATCTCATTTTTTTTCAGCTGTCACTTCCAACTGTTGACTCACATTGAGTTTACAAACCACCCTGACCTCCAGATCTGTTTCGCAGGAACCATTGTCCTGAAAGGCAAAATTTGTGAAATTGATTATTTGAAATGTACATCTATTCTGAGTTGATTTCATCCCAGCACCGGGGAGGGGGAGGGAAGGGGAGGGAGGGGAGGGATGAGGCGGGGGGGGGGGGGGGGGGGCGGCGTGTAATAGGTCTTTATTGATTCCGAAGGCATGAGAAAAACGACTTGAAGGATCCCAGTGGGGTTTAAATGCCATCCCACGGAAGGGTTTTCATGGTAACCGTCCAAGGATTTGTTTATTTTTAAGCTGTTCAGAGGCCCCGAGGGAGGACCTTGTCAGCCAGGACATCTTGTTCTCCTGGCCACGGCAATGACCTTGGTGGTAGGTCGTGGAGATGAGAAGGGTTGCGGAGACTGTTTGGTCCCAGGGCAGCGCTTATGGGTTTCATTTACTCATGCCTATTCTCTATTGCTGCGCATACTATCTGCTGTTCAGCTAATATAAAATGCAATCAATGGAGGGAGACTGCGGCATTTTTCCTTTCTTTCTTTTTTTTCCTCTGAATTTTATTTTATTTTTTTCCAACATGGAGTCATAACCGCGCCTGAGATGCTGGACTACAATCCCCAGCATGCATCGGGGCTGGACACTCTTCTTCCCAACCCCCACCTTTGGGGAATGTATAGTTTGGGTACCGTGAGCAAGGAAAGGAAAGGTGGCACTCGCGGCCAGGAAGCTTAGTCCTTCGGGGTCTGGGATAGTGGTGGCAGCGGCGGGTCTGGAGGTGGCGCACTAATCACACCTTTCGAGCAGAGAGACGGGAGAAAGATGAGGCAGGGAGGATCGGAGCCCGATGCACACTGGGAGTTGTAGGCTTCGACGAGGCCGTGGGGCATGCTGGGCACTGGAGTCCATCCCGCTCAACTCCCGCCCCCGCCCCAATCAGAAACCGAGAGGAGGAACGTGTTGGCGACGGCGCGCCAGGTCCTCCCCCGCCCCCGCCCCCGCCTCCTCCCCTCCCCCGTGTGTCCCCTCCCCCAACTCGTCGGGCTCCGCTGGTGCTGCTGCTGCCTCTGCCTCTGCCGCTGCCGCTGGTGCTGCCGCTGCGGACGGTCTGGTGTGTGAGAGCCGGCGCCCGAGCCCGAGCCCGAGCCCCGCGCCCAGGCCCCGCAGCGCGCAGCCGCCACGGACACCGGCCGAGGGACCGGGCACGTCGCCGCCGCCGGGGGAGACCAGGGCATTGCCGCCGCAGCAGCCGCTGCCGCCGCCTTCTCCCGCTGCTACCCTCTGGTGAGGACGAGCCCCTCTCCGCCATCCCAGCCCGGCCTGCGCCATCCGCGAGCCCCCGCGCCCGCCTCTCCGCCCCGCCCCTCCCTCCAGGGGCCACAGCCCCCTCCCCTGCCCCAGCTGTGGGTGCAGTGGCTGAGGGGGGGTGGGGATCCGGGGGGTAGGGAAGGCCCGCCGCCGATGCCGCCTGCGAGGTTGGGGATAGAAAAGCTTGGGGGGGGGGGAACGAGAGGAGGAGGCAGTGATGGAGCTGGGCAGGGAATGAGGAGTTAGCGGGAGGAGGAGGTGAAGAGGAGCCAGACAGGAGGAGGGGTTGTGGTGGTAGGGAGAAGCTGGAGAGGAGAGAGGGGTCTTGGGATCGGTGGGAGGAATGAGGGATGAAGAAAATACATAGAGGTGGGGAGATGGTTTGGGTAGGGCAGGCAGGAGCCGGGCAGAGTAGAATGGTAGAGAACTGGCAGATAGGAGGTGAGGTAGCTGAGAAAGGCAGAAATGGGGAGCTAATAGGGAAAAGAGAGGAGAAGGCATTAGGGAATTCGAAGGAGGGGGCACCTGCAGAAGGGGATGGGGAAATTGGAGTCCCGAGGGAAAGGCAGAAAAGGAAAACAAGATAGAAAGAGGGGAAGAGAAGGAAAAGTCAGCTAGGGAAGAAAATTGAGGGGGTAGGGGTGGGAAGCAGAGAGGGATGAAAGAACCGGATAAAGATAGGTCGAGATGTACAGGGAAAAGAGTTGAGATCGTTTGGGAGAGAGAGTGGGGAGATCCAGTCAGGATGGGAAGGAAGATGAGAAATATCACAAGGAGTTGGCTAGGGAGGAAGGCACCTGGCAGGCCAGGTAGATGACAAGGGTATTGAGGAAATAGCTTTCAGTGCAATAACACTGCTGGGAGGAAAGGTTTCATACAAGGAGAACATGGTAGGGAAGGTAGCCCAGGGAGGTGATGGAGATTGGTTAGTGGATGGTGCAGAAGTGGTTAGAGGCTGCTGAGATTTCTTTAAGGGCAAGCTGGAATTGGGACCCTCTGAGGAAAGTAGGTAGATCTGAGGTATTGGAGTACTGGTATTGTGGGACCAGAATCTGGAATCAAGAAAGAAGGGTAGAAGGAACGTGGGCAAGAGCTCCTCCTTCCCTCTTCCCCCCTCCCCCCCAGGTGGTGGAGAGGAAATACTGGGATTCCTGCCAGTATATATGAGACATATTCAAAGCGAGGAGGGTTTGGAGTACTTGAGGGCTTGTGTTGTCAGAGGGCATTTACTAAGGACCTTGTGGTCAGAAAAAGGTACTCTGAGAAGACTCAGTTTCTCAGAAGAATTAAGCTGTTTACCATTAGTTTTTGATAATTTCATTTGATTCTATTCATGTTGATAACTGAATCTTTATGCCTTGGTACATACTCTTTGGAGGGGACTCAGGGTGAAATTAGGGGCTCCCCTCTGAGATACCTTTGGATTGGAATGGGAAAGTTTAACAAAGCCAGTTCTACTAAGGACAGTGGGGGAAAAAATGAAGATAGAATGTAGTGTGATGGATTTCTTTATGTGATGTCTACTCCTCCTCCCTCTCCCCCCTTTAAAAACCAGCCTTGGAGTTTAGGATTTTAATGGACAGATTTGATGAGATTGGGGTTGCCACTATGAACCTTCATTGCCTGATAACTGATGAACAAGGCTGAAAAATATGAAGCTGGCTTTATTTCTGAGTACAGGAACCTTGCTTGTCTGCATAAAAGGCTTAGGCCTTTTTTTCTTTTCTTTTTAAAATTGATTGCTTGAAGACTCCATTTATTGGTGTCTCAGTTTTCAGGGCAATTAAGTCCATCATTATATCTCAGGCTAATACGGAGATGAGCCCCAGCCTGACTGCTTTATGTAAACAGAGAGGAGATGTGAAAAATGGAAATGTAATAAATATTCATCGGAGAGAGGATATCCTACTGATGCATTTTTTTATTTGATTCTCCCCTTTCTCCTTTGCTTGATAAGCCCCAAGATAATGGTTCTATATTTCCATAGATTGAATTTCCTTCTAAAGAGATTCAGGTAATCGGAATTCTGTCAGATGTAGACCACTAACCAGTTGAGGGATATTTTGGGGCTCAGTCACGTAATAAGCCTAAGGAATGGAGGCTTCATTTCTCTTTCAGCCCAGTCTGGATTTTGAAGCTCAGTGGCAGGTTCCTCCTGACTGAGAAGCAGTGATGGAGGAAAAGAGAGGGTACTGGAAGATATGAATGAAGGAAGAGGCATATGGAGGAAAACATTGCTCTGGACTTGATTGCTTGAATTGCTTTATTTCATGAAATGTTAAATGTGAAGTGGTTGTTGATTAGAGCTTAAATGGAGGAAAACATGGTGAAGGATGTAAAGAAAAAAGAAATAAGCACCCTGGAATCAGAATCATTTTTCTTTTTGCTCAAGTGGTTGGCTCTGGAGTGTAGCCATCAAACCATTTGACTGCACATTTACAGTTAAGATGTAAAAATAAGTAATATTGGGAAGGAATGAACAAAGTAATAAAGGTCTTACCATTTGAATCCAAGTGTGCTCATTTATTAAACACCTTCAAGTTGTAGGGCTCTGGGCTTGATGCTTGGGAGGTAGAACCATAATAACTCCTTTTTCCATTGTCCTTTTTTTTTTAACCCTTCCCTTTTGTCTTAGTATTGATTCCAAGACAGAAGAGTGGCAAGGGCTAAGCATTCAGGGTTAAATGACTTGCCCAAAGTCATATAGCCAAGAAGTAACTAAGGACAGATTTGAATCCAAGATCTCTCAGACATAGGCCTGATGCACTATTCACTACCAACCTATCCCTCCATTGTACTTTAATATTTGTAAAATGTTTGCTTCATGTTAGCTCTGTGAAAGTGGTTCCCTCTGACAGTGTCCTCATTATATAGTTGAAGGCTATCAAGATTATAGAGTTAAGGCTCATCAAGCTTAAGTGACTTGTCCATGGTCACAAAGTTTACTTGTAAATACTGGAAGCAGGCTTTGAATCCTGGCCTTCTGATTTTTAGATGTGTTTTTTCCACTGAACCACTCTCCTGTTCTCTAGCTTTTAGCCTAATGAGGAGAACTAAGTCTGGGAAATGAATGTACCTTAACTGTATGATAACTAATGAAGTGTAAAATAAGAAGGGTTCAGAGTATAATACATATTCTGAGAACCAAAGCTCTGTAGCTGAGTGGATTTCAGAGATCATTTATTGTAATATTCTCATTTTACAGATGAGGAAACTGAGGTCTTGGAGATTGCAGGACTTTTCTAAGGCCATACAGGTTTAGTAAGCAGTAGAGGTGGGATTTGAACCAAGGTCCTCTGGCCTCTAGAACTGCTGTTTTTTGCTTACTGTACTATGTTGAGAAGAAAAATTATTTTTTACTGAATAGATCAGAGAATGTTTCTTGGAGGAGATAGTTTAAAATTATTTTAAATAATAGCTAATATTTATGTAGTGCTTTAAGGTTTTCAAAGTACTTTGCTTATATTATTAAAGTTGATTTTCAAAGCTGAGTGTAGTAGGCCTTCTTATCATTTTGTAGTGGAGGGAACTGAAACAGAGAGAACTCTGGTGATGTACTGACAGCTCTTAAATATCTGAGGTAGGATTTGACCTTGGGTCTTCTTGAAGGAAGGTAGTAGGTCAGCAAGCAGACAGGGCCAGCTAGGGACATCCTGGGCATTGGTAATAGATGAGCAAAGGTATGGAAGTGGGAAATTGTGTTTTATGTACTAGAGACAGTGTTAGTAGTACACTCTGACTGAGTATATGGTACTGGGCTGGGGAAGCATTGGGGAAATAAACCCGGAAGGGTTAGAGGCTGTAAGATTTTGAGGACTCTTAGTGCCAGAATGATTTATTTGGGCTTTATTTGGTAGCCACCAGGGAGCCAGTGAATTTTGGACAGAGGAAGTTGGTGATCAAATCTATGCCTAAAAAAGATTTAATCTGGCAGTTCTGGGCTAGAGGAATCAGACAGGGAGAGACTAGAGGCAAAAAAGGCCAGTTATGTATTTATTGTTATGCTCAATCTCTCGCTACTATAATAACAAGTCAAGTTTAAGCAATTACTGGTAATTCCATACACATATATATATAACCAGTGTAAGTAATTCTTAACATGACTTTGTTTAAAAAAATTATTCCATGGTTTTCTTTTTTTTCTTACATTTCGTGGTGGGGATGATGCTCTGGCTAAACCTCTACTTTTAAAAATTCAAAATAATAATCTCACCAGAGATTTAGTGGCCCTTATAGTTGCAGATATAATGCAGATATTTTTCCAGTATAGGTAACTTTTGGGGTATGCAGGTCATATAATCAATGTCCTTAATATAGATGAGACTTCTAATACTTAAAAAATGATAGCAACAAATATTATTTATTTAGAACTTTAAAGTTTACAATGTGCTTATCTCAAAACACCTCCATTACCAAGGTTCTAGTGAGGGCTTTGTAATTTCTCTTCTCTGGGGGTCAGTTTCTCTCTTAAAAAAATGAAGACCTTATAGTGGCAGCTAGGTGGCTCCGTAGATAGAGAATTAGACCTGGAGTCAGAATGACCTGGGTTCAAATATTATCTTAGATACTTCCTAGTTGTGTGACCCTTGGCAAGTCACTTACCCCCCTTACTGCTTTTTTGCCTTAGAACTCAAGACAGAAGATGAGTGTTTAAAAACAAAATGAAGGCTTCAGGCCAAATAACCTCTTCAGGATTATTTCAGCATTGACATGCTGGGTTCTAAAGTCCCTTCCAGTCTAATCCAGCAATTATTATTATGGGCCTGCTATGCTTAATCACTAGTTGCTGTTGGGGATAAAATGACCAAATGAGGAATTCTTGCCCTCAAAGAGTTTGCATTCTACTGGTAATTTGCATGGGCAAATAACTAGCCCATTCTTAATTACATCTACTTTGTGGATAGTTTGGGGCCGGTTTATCCTCTGAGGTTTTTTATCCCCTTTTGTTATCCAACATCTTTTCTACATTCATCTAACTAGTAAGCCTAACACGATTAAGGAGGCAAATCCATTGGAATGGACCTTTGTACCTTCCAAAGCCAAATAGCATCCTGGAATGTTTGAATGAGAAGGGCCTGTAGAGGATCAGATGAGTGCAAACCTTTCATTTCACAGAAAGGAGGAAAGGAAGGAAGCATTTATTGAGCATCTGTGTGTCAAGCACTTTACAAATATTATCTCATTTGATCCTCACAACAACCCTGCAAGGTAGATGTTGATATTATCCCCATTTTTCAGATTAGGAAAATAAGGCAGGTATAGGTTATATGACTTGATCAGGGTCTTAACCAGCTAGTAAGTGTCTGAGGCTGGATTTGATTCAGGTCTTTCTGACTTTAGACTCACTGCTTTATCCACTGAGTTACCTAACTGCTCCCCAAGTTTCCCCTGCCCCTCCATCCAGGAAGAAGGGAGAGGATCAGGAGCTCATAAGTGGGGAAGCTGTGACTAGATACCAGGTATTTTGATTCTCTGCACAGAGCTTTTTCTGCTGTTTACCCCACCTTGTTGCCTGTGTTCAGTGATGGTGAACTTGTTTCTTGAAATTCTAGAGGCATGGATTTTCTTTTAAATAAAAGGGATGAGGAAAACACTAAACCAAACATCTTTGATTGTACTGAGTGAACTGTGTGCATACGTAAGTATAGGTAAGTGCCCATTACATAGGATCATAAGCTTGTAGGCTTTAGATTTATATTGGACCTTGGTGGCCTTTGTAATTCAATTTCTTCCTTCTTCAAATGGGAAAGTTGAAATCCTGAGGGGTCCCTCACACAGGCAGAAAGAAAATTCTAGCACTGAGATTTTAATGCAGGTTGCTATTACAGATATAAAATCATTTTATATTACATGTATTTGATATAACTAGTTTGTTCATAAATGACTACAGTTTTTTAAAACTCTTATTTCTTAGTAACAACTTTAAGACAGAAAGCTAGGCAAATGGAGGTTGAGTGACTTGCCCATGGTCACACAGCTGGGAAGCATCTGAGGTCAAATTTGAACTCTTGTTCTTCTGACTCTAGGCCAGGTTCTCTAACCACTGAACCACCTAAGCTGCCCCTTAAATGATCACATTCTGATAGTTTTAGATATGTGATGCCCAAGGAAGACACTGGAAGAGAAACGTCATTTTCTTTTGATTTTTCGTGAACATATGGAATGGATGGAGAAGGCACTTAAGTGCTTACTGTGTACACAGCACTGTGCTAAGCTCTGATAATACAAAAAGAAATCAAGATATCGTCTGAGCTCAAGGAGTTCACATTCTAATTAAGGCAGTGGATACATGACACATATACTTTAGGACAAGATAGAGGCCAGACAGATACAATAACAGGATGGGACAAGACCTGGGAGTCCCTTTCAAGGTTCTTGTTTGGGCTTAGAAATTCCTTTTCCTGAGTTTTAGTTTTCATTTTTTTTTACCTCCTGGCTTTTTACTTCTTTGGCACATTTTGAATATGTTTCTTTCTAATGTAAATATTAGCAAACAGTCTTTCAGGACCAACACAATCTTGTATAGAATCATAGGGAAGGAGTTGACAATTTATACATTTTACTCTAATTTCCCTCCCCAGCCCTACTGCCCAAGTAGTATTACTGAGTACCACTAAGGAGATACTGCTGGGGCTTTCTGGAGGTGGTAGCACCAGAATGGGCTTTAAAGGAAGAGAGACACTTCTACTGAGAGAGATCAGAAGGAGAGGCAGGAGGATATTGCAGCTGTAGGGAAAAGTGCAAGCCAAAGCCTCTGCACAGCAGAAGCCAGAGTAGGAACACAGGACAGAGAATGGTCTGTTGTGCTTGGAATGGAGACCACCAAAGGGGGAGCAGTGTCAGAATAAACTTAGTTGGAGCCACATTGAGGGGACTTTGAATGCCAAGGTTAGGTTTTCATTTTTAGTCTAAAGGCAGTTGAGATCTGCTTTTTAGGGTCCATGTTCTGTCTCTGTGAGTTGGACAAGTCACTTATCTGTGTCTGTTTCACACTCTGTTAAGAGTTAATAACTATTAATGAACTCCTCTGAATGGAAGGCCTCGTGCGATTGTTCTTTTTAATTTTTGGCTTGTAGAACTCATTTGCCTCTACCTCATGAAGAAGGAGTCTGGGTCCCTTTCTTGTGCCCATATCATTAGTTTTTTTCCTGGACTGTCTTTTTTCTGCCATGGGACATTTTAAAAGGCCAGCCTGGGCTTTGTGTTTTCTCTTCTTCAGTTCTTCGCTAACACTCTAAATGATGATCTTCATTTGTCTCTATATATCCTGCCTTCAGGCTCCAGTATTTCAGTTAAGGCATGTAGTTCTCCCAAGGCCTTTTCTATGTTGTTTCTCTTCTGGACATGCCCAACATTTTTCAGTATCTTTCCCTTGGTAATGCTTTTGGTTGTAACTGAGGGCTCAAGTCCCCCAACAAAGAACTGGATAGAATCTGTCTTGACCTTCCTACAGAGCTTTGCTCTTTCTTCTTTTCTTTTCTCATTTTTTCTAAACCTCTACCTTCTGTCTCAGTACCAATTCTAAGACAGAAGAGTAGTATGGGCCAGGCAATGGGGATTAAGTGACTTGCCCAGGGTCACACAGCTAGAAAGTATCTGGGGCCAAATTTGAACTTAGGTCTTCCTGACTCCAAGCTTGGTACTCTAGTCACTGTGCTAACTAGCTGCTGCCCCACTTTGCTCTTTTCAAAGCAACTTTCCTATCCTGCCTAATACTATTAAGGGCCTGCTAAAGGCCTTAGTGTCATAGAATTTAAAACTAGAAGGAATCTTAGCAATAGTTTAGTAAGTTAACTTTATTCATGAGGAAACAGGCACCAAAAGACTTAGCTACTGACCCAAGGTCACATATATAATTAAATAGTAGTATAGGAACAATCCCTGGGATATTCGACCTAATGGCATTATAGTTGAAGTTTTGAGCATACAATAAGGTATCATAGTATAGGTTTGAATGTAGTTCGTATTTCTTTCCACATCTGGCTTATGTCAAATTTATGATTTGTAGTCGTATTTTTTGATGTATAACTCAAAAAATTTCAAAGTGATCTTATTTTCTTTCTTTATTATTTTGGTTTTAAACTCTTACTTTCTGTCTTAGTAACAACTCTAGTCTAGAAGAGAAGGACTAGGCAAACAGGGTTATATGATTTGTTCAGGGACACATAGCTAGGAAATGTCTGAGGTCAGGTTTACTCAGATTGTCCTCACTCCAGACCTGGTTCTCCATTCACTTTGCCACCTAGCTGCCCCAGAGATCTTGCTTTTAAGAGTGTGTTCCATATTCAGCATTAATGACTTTGAAAAATGATTTTAAAGTCATTGTTAAAAGAGGCAGTGTGGTGTAATGGATAAAGAATCTACCTTTAAGTTAGAAATGTCTTAGTTCAAGTTTGGCTTCTGACACATACTGGCTTTGTGACATTTGTCTTCAATTCTCAGGACCCCAGTAATTCACCAAGACTATAAATTGCAGAGAAAGTGAGGCTCTGCATTAGTAGTAGGAGTTTTTATCCCTGAGAGTTCTTAGATTAATGAAATAAGCAAGCATATTAAAAATATATAGAGAGTATATAAGTATATATCTTTGATTCTTAGGGTCTAGTCCAATATTTCTCACTTAGTAAGGCAACATCGTTTGGTGGAAATACTTGCCACTTGCTAGCCCTTAACAAATGTTTGTTGAACAAATGATGAATGGCATGGCAGGGTGGATATTATAATCTCCATTCTATAAATAGTTAACAGTCACTAGTCATTTATTAAGACCTTATTATATACAGGTCAGTTCCTGTGCTAAGTGCTGAAGATATAAAAGCAAAAACTGGGTTTCTTCCCTCAAGGTGCTCATGTTCTGATGAGAAAAAGGACATACAAATAACTATGCACATACATTTTATATATAACAAGTGGAAAATGATCTTAGAGGGGAAGCCTGGGGGGAGGGGTGGAAAGGCTCCTTATATAAAATAGGATTTCATCTAAGACCTGAGGGAAGCCAAGAGGCTGGGATGAGGAGGGAATGGGAGATAGCTATTGATGATGCAATTTTGGAAGACCATTTTGTGTATGGTCCTGCAAAGAAGGCTGTGAGGAAAGGGGAGAGCCTAGGAGGCAAGGAGACCAACAGCCAGGCTTGGTAATGACTGTATGAGGAAAGAAAAGGGAACATCTATGAAAGATATTGGGAAGGTAGAAATGACAAGACTCAACAGTGGCTTAGATAGATGGGGTAAATGTAAAAGAGAAGTTGAGGATGACACTAAGGTAGTGAGCCTGGGGTCCTGGACGGGTGGTAGTTTCCTAGAATAGGAAAATTGGGAAGAAGGGAGGGTTTGAGGGCACAGAAAATGAATTCTGATTTGGTTCTGAGATACTTATGAGGTATGCAATTCAAGATGTCCAAAAGGCAGGTGGTGATTTGAGATTGGAGCTTAGGAAATGAATCTGGAAGAATAGTTAGTGGAAAGAATGCTGGCTTTATAGCCATAGGACCTAGTTTCAGAGAGAGTCTGGTTTATTTATTTAGAGAGATTCTAGTTTCAAATCCCAGCAATTTTGCTTCCTACCTACTTGACATTAGGCAAGCAACTTCTTCCACCAAATGAGGAGAGTTGGAATGGATAACTGAGGAGATCTCTCCTCTGCATCCATGATCCTGTGTGAAGCCACACTGCTACCAAGTGGCAGAGACTTCTTGGTCAGTGAGTGGCCTTCCCTTTCTACCTTGTTGATTTTTTTATAGTTAGCTAGTGTAGCACTTTAACATGTATGGGCCCATTGGCTATTCCAGACTAGGAAACTGAATCTCATAAGGTCACAGAAGTAATGAATTGCAGAGCCAGTGTCTAAACCCAAGTTCATAAATCCTGTGTTCTGTTTAGGTACTTTTTTGAGGGGGGGGGAAGAGGAGCAAAGAAATGTAAGCTAAAGTCTTTGTCCTCAAGGAACTCAGTGCCTACTAGAGATTTAAGACATCTTTAAAGGAATAGGAGTGGTAGGATCTAAGGAGACTTAAGTTCAGGGATTTCTCCTTTTCTGCTGAGACAAAGTTGATTGGTTAAGTTCTTTGCCTAAGGATAGACTTTAGACATGGCTCTTTTCTCATGTATTTGGAGAGTCAAAGCACATTAGAAATGAGAAGCCTGTAACCTTTGTCTCTCTGTTAGGGAATATTCAGGGTCAGGTCCTACCTGCACAAATAGGATTTGAAGGGAAACAGATTGGAAGCGCTCTCTTGAGTTGGAGAATGGCAGCTCTCTCAGTCATGAGTTAAGGACTTTAGCAAGGAGGAAAATGCAAATTAAGATTGTTTCTAGAGCCAGGGCACTTTGTACCATTTCTTGGTTTATATCATGCCTCTGCATGGGTCTGATCTTTCCATGTGCTGATGAGAGAGAAGAATCAGTTGGCAAGGTAAATACAATTAACCCATGGTGCTAAATTAGACTTGTTTTACACTACGGTCCTCAACTAGGAATTTGTAATTTGTTGATAGTTCTTCTAGTAAATTGCCTTCATCGTTTTCTTTCTCATAGAACAATAGAATCCTAGAATTTTTGACCTGGAAGGGACATTAGAAATTGTCCAGTTCAAGCCCTTGAGAAAACTGGAGCTCAGAAGGATCTAACCCTAACTCTAAGAGGGGAAAAAGACTGACTGATTAGGTTATGCCATATTTTTCTGAATTCTCTATGTCAGAATTTGGCAAGAAATGCCTCCTGTTCTGGTAAATCGGTTTTTCAACTTTGCCAAGGTCACACAGAGTCTTCTTTTCTTTTTCCTTGTTTCATTCAATATTCTTTGAATGAACACTAGTTAAGTGCCTACTATGTGTACCTATTGGAAAAGAACTGAGTTTTCTTAACATGGGCAAGTCATGGAACTTCTTTGTGTCTCAATTTTCTTTTCTCTAAAATGGGGAGGATATTATTTGCACTGCCTAGTCATGAGATTTTTGTGAGAAAAGTATTTTGTGAGCCTTAAGACAATATATAAACATGAGCTATTTTTGCCTTACAGAATGGACCATAATAATTACACAAGAAAGACATGATGGTAGTAATGGATGTAGAAAGCAAGGGAATATATAGGAGATATATTATGGTGATAGATGCAACAGTACCTGGCAATTTATGGGATGTGGGAAGTGAAGGGAAGAAAGAAGAGTCAAAGACTAACTGAAATTTCTCCCCTTTCCACTACCATTTAGGAGAGAGAGACACACACAGACACAGACACAGACACAGACACAGACACAGACACAGACACAGACACAGACACAGACACACACACACACACAGAGACACACACACACACACACAGAGACAGAGAGAGAGAGAGAGAGAGAGCGCTCTTCCTTTTTGCGGCCTTGGAGACTGAGTGCCCACACTGCAACCTTCACTTCATGTGTCTGCCCCACCACTTGTGAGCCCCCTGCCTTACCCCAGACAGGGGAGGGAGGAAGTGCTACCATTGGGCTGCTGGGCAGAAGGGTGGGTGATGGGAGAAATATCCTCAGGCACATGTGGAGAGGGAGAAGGGAATAGCTCTCTCTGGCAGGCTCCTGCACATGTGCCATAGGTTTGCCAGCATGGGACTAGGCAAAGAGCTGGAGAACCTTTTCTTCTGAGGTTCAAGACAAGGAGGAGAGAGTGAAAACAGATGCTGAAAAATGTCCAGGGTAAGTTTTCTCTGTGTAATATGTATAGCACATTGAACCTGCTAATGGTAGTTGCTCAACTGCTTGTAGCTTATGGATCAATAACTACAGTCTTTACAAAATGCTTTTGCAGAGACATTGTCTTCATCCTTACTGGCTACTGAATAAAGACCAAATTGGGCTTTGGGGTATCCCAAATACATCTACATTATGGACATAACTATAACTTTCTTTTCTGTTCTTTTTTTTTTTTAATCCTTACTTTGCATCTTAGAATCAATACTGTCTTGGTTCCAGGGCAGAAGAGCAGTAAGGGCTAGGCAGTGGGGATTAAGTGACTTGCCCAGAGTCACATAGCTAGAAACCTCTAAGACAAATTTGAATTCAGAACCTCTTGGCTCTTAATCTACCCAGCCACCTAGCTGACCCTATAACTTACCTTTCTTTCTTTCTCTCTTTCCTATGTATTGGTTCTAAGGCAGAAGAGTGGTAAGAGGTAGGCAGTGGGGGTTAAATGACTTCTCCAGTGTCTAAAGTCATATTTGAACCCAGGACCTCCCTTCTCTAGGCCTGGCTCTCAATCCACTGAGCCATTTAGCTACTCCCTGTAACTTGCTTTCAATTTAGCAAACATTTGTCACCTGCTATATGCAAAGACCTATGCTGGGACAGGGGATACAAAGATAAAAATATTGTCACTCTTAATTTCAAGTAATTGGCATTTTTTTAAGTGGGGGGAAACAGGACATACCCAAATAGGAATGAGATATGGTAGAATGTAATAAGGGCAGAGGAGAAATTGAAACAATGTGCTTTAAGAAAATTTCAAGAGGAAGAAATCACTTGTTGGGGAGGGTTAGAGAACAATGAACACTTCTTGTAGGAGGTAGCACAATTGCTGGACCTTGAAAGTCACATTTCAATAACTGGAATGTGGGAGGAGGAGATACCAGGCATAGGGATTGTCTCTCCATTTTTATCTCATATGTGCTCAACTTTGGTCAAACTGAATTTTGTGTTTGGTCTCCTTTATTTTCTTGCTTTCTTCCTTTCGCTCACACTATTTTCTAAACCTGGCATTTCCTAATTCCACTTCATCTTGCTTACTGAAATTCCACCTGTCCTTCAGGGTCCACTGGTTCTTGGAAATCTTTCTACAGTCCAGAGATTCTTAACTTTTTTTTGTGGCTTGAACCCTTTTATTCTGATGAAGCTGATAGACTCTTCTCAGAATAGTTAAGAAAATTCACTAAATGAAATATAAAGGGTTATAAAAGAAAAAAATTATATTGAAATAGTCATCAAAATATTTTTTTAAAAAGTTCACTGACCCTGAGGGTTAAAAACCCTTACTCTACAAATCTGGTCTCAGACACTTCCTAGCTGTGTGACCCTGGGCAAGTCATTTAATACCAACTGCCTAGGAAGGTAAAGGTTTAAAAAAAAAAAAAGAATTCTTGCTCTAGTCAGAAATACACTCTTCTACTTTGAATTTAACATTGTACTTCTTATGTGTGCTGACTGTTATTTTGTATTGTAGCATATGTGTTTTACATATGTGTCTTAATCTCATATTATTCTGTAAATCCCTTAAGGAAAAGGACCATTTCTTTTTCACTTGTATTTTTTCCCTCAGCAGTGTTTTCTTTGGGTGCAGATGCTTAAATATTTATATAATAGCACATCCCCATTTTATAGATAAAAAAACTGAAGTTTAAGAAGGTCAAGTGATTTGCTCAGGATCACACAGCTAATAAATTTTTTTATCTAAGTTTAACAAAAGTACACTAAGATTTTCACTTAAGTTTAGAAGTATTCTAAGGATTTTAGTAACTTGTAAAAATTAAATTAATGTTATATATTGGGTTAATTCTTTTAAGCGAAATTATTGTACTCAAGACTTTTTAGAGATTGTTTGCTCTGAATAGTCTGATCTTTTCCCCCCCCTTCTTTTAAACACTTAGCTTCCATCTTGAACACTGAGTATCAGTTCCAAGGTGGAAGAGTCATAAAGGCTAGGCATTGGAGTTAAGTGATTTTCCAGGGTCTTACAGCTAGGAAATAACTGAGGCCAGGTGATTTGCAGTCTAACCTTTAAAGTATATAATATAAGCACACCAAATAGCTCTCCATTAAGTATCACTTGAATAGTCATGCTAAGTAATTCAGCCATTTATTCAGCAAACATTTATTAAGGATTCAGTATATGCAAAGCACTGTGCTCAGTTTTAGGGAACATGTCAGTACTGATCTTGGAGACCTGACAATCTATTAGAGGTTAATTATGTCATTGCCTTTGCCAGTGGTAGGGATGGATAGCTAGAAGTCTGCCCAGCTGTTACAATTCAGGCTGGATCTGACCATTGCTTTCTCATATTCTGGTGCGTACCATGTGGGAGCTCTGGCACAGGCCTTTGTGAGCACCTCCACATGTCATACAAGGGGAGGAAATCCAAGACCAAAAGTTGTGGATACTTCTGCCACCTTGTGCCTTTCAGCCTGAGCAAGTCTCCTGTGTGGATTTGATTCACTTTCATCACAACATCCTGATTTAAAAGTGTGCTCTTAGACTGCCAAGAATAAGCTGCTTTTCTTATACCAACCAATTATCTGAGTATCAGCTCCCTGCCTGCTCTTTGGAAGCCTTAGATACCTTGGTGGACAGGTGGGTACAATGAATGACTCAAACTCAAAGATTCCCCTCTGTCAAAGAGAACTTTAAGAGAAACCTTCAGGGGCAGCTGGATAGCTCAGTGGATTGAGAGCCAGGCCTAGAAATGGGAGGTCCTGGGTTCAAATGTGACCGCAGATACTTCCCAGCTGTGTGACCCTGGGCAAGTCACTTAAACCCCATTGCCTAACCCTTACCACTTTTCTCCCTTAGAACCAATACACAGTACTGATTCTAAGATGGAAGGTCAGGGTTTAGAAAAAAAAGAGAGAGAGAAACCTTTTCCAGGCTATGCATGCCACAGGTCTGCTCCCTTCCACCTTCAGCCTTGCAGCACCCTAATCTCCGGATAAGGGGACAGAGGAGAAAAAGAATAAATATGAAAATGTGACTTTTAAGGGGAATACAGTGTTCTGGCACATAAGGCAGGCCTTTATCTCCTAGCTTTTCACATTAGTACAACTTGTCCCCACACTTGGAATGTCTTCAGTATTTCTGTACCTCAGAATTCCTGTCTTCTTTTAAGGGTTGGTTTAGGTGTCACTTTCTCAGTGAAGCCTTCTCTGATTTCCCAGTTTTACAGCACTTTCCCTCCTCAAATGATCTTGAATTTCCTTGTAAGTGTTCATAGTATTCCATCCCAGTATTATAACTTAGACTTTTTGAAGACAGGGTCTATTTTGTTTTGGTCTGTATTCCCAGCTTCCTGTAGGGCTTTGTATGTACAGGATACATTAATTCAAGTAGATTCTTAATTAGATTTTTGTTAAATTAAGTTGAATAAGGGGGAAACTCATTTCTAGCTGGAGAAATAGGAAAGACATCATGTAATAGGTATGGCATTTGAGGGGCATCTTGAAGGGTATGTGATGTTTACAGGTAGACATGATCTGATCGTGGATTTAGAGTTAGAAGAGATTTTGGAGGTCATCTAGTTCAACTCTGTCAAATTAAAGATAGGTGTATTGGGAAAATCCTAGGCATGGGGAATATGTAGGAAATGTTTGAGGGACTGCAACCAGCCCTTGAAGAATATATAAAGTACAGAGAAAGTGCAAAAGGCTGATTTGAGCTAAAACTAGAAAGGTGAGTTGGAGCTAGAGTATGGAGAATCTTGAATGGTGAAGTAAAGAGTTTGTTGTACAGCTGATAAGGAGCCACTGAAGGAAAGTTAGTGAGTAGGGGAGAGACATAATCAAAGTTGTGTTGTAGGAATTTATCTCTCAGTATGTGGAAGAAGAATGGACAGGAAGACCTGGGTGCCAGGAGACTGGTTTTGAGGCTTTTATAATATAATTCAGGTCAGTAGGTTGCCAACAGAACCTCCTGGGACAAAGAGGAAGAGGTGGAAAAGTGAATTGGAGCTACTGAGTATAAATATAACATTTCCCAGTTTGCTTTTTGCCAGAGGGCCCAAGAATGCTATATTATTTGTTGTTTGTGGAAAATCCAGGCTTTTAAATGATGAATTCTCTGAGGATAGTCTTTTAAGAAATCTAATTAACCTTAGAGATCTAAGTCTCCTATTAATTTTTGTATCTGGATTCATGGTTTCATTGGTAGAGATTGCCTGGGGACACTGAGTGGTTAAGGGATTTGCCCAGGGTCACACAGGCAGTGGGTGCCAGAGATAAGACTTGAAATCAGGTTATTCTCAGTCTATGGCCAGCTTTCTTTTTTTTCTGCTTACCCTTCTGCTGTGCTCTCTGGAATTTTTGCTTCATAGGCAATAAACTTGCTTTCATTTTGTATCTTTTCCTTTCCCTCTTTTTCCATCTTCTGGCCATCACTGAGTCTTGAGTTCCTTTTCATGACACAATCTAGATATCTATAGACCCTTGTCTTTTCATCACTGTTTGTATTTTAACCTGTAATCTTTGACTCACTAGTTGATGTGGGGGAGTTGGAATACTCCTTGCCACTACCACTATCACTTAGTAACTTTGAGGTTCACTCTATCCATATCTACTTTCCAATCAGAATTCTAATTTGTTGTCCACTTACCTCCATAAAACTTCCCTTCTTTACCATCTCTTAACCTCTTACTAGGAGACTTCAGCACACATACTGATACTTTCTCAAATGACACTAGTCCCTCAATTTACTTAGTGTACTTGAATTCCATCCCACTCGGCCAAACATAGAAATGGTCATATCCTTGATCTTGCCCTAACCCACAAATGCACCTCTTCTGAAATTCTTGAAATTCCTATAACATCACAGTCTATTGTTATTCTCCCTTTCCCTCTTCCTTGCAACCTCAGACCCTATTCTTTGTCCTTATCTTGACTTTCAGGACCATCTCCCCTCAGTTCTTTCCCAGGCTTGCACTGGCTATAGTCTCCTCCTTTACCCATTTTTGGGTAAAGGTTCCCCTTTGGGGATCCAGTTCAAATTTACCCTATCCTCTCCTTTCAAGTCCCTTTCCCCCTAATCCTGCTGCTCATGTTGCCCTTCTAAGCCTCAGTTTTGGATTACTCCAACCATCTGCTTCTTTTACTCTATCTGATGCAAATTAGCTAGAGAAAATTATGAAACTGTGTTGCAGTCATCAGATCCACCAGAAATTGATGTAACCTCACCTTAACTGGGTTCTCACTGCTGCAAGGCAATCCTTTAATAATTCTCTAGTTGATTTACTATCCTAGTTATCACTTACTTTTCCAAGCCTTTTCATCCTTCCTCAAAATTCTCCCTTCTCTTCATCTGAGAACTTTGCCTTATATTGGGAAGAAATCGAAGCCATTCTTGGAGAGCTTCTTCTTCTCTCCTTTGCCACATCACATCACTTTGATATTTTTACCTACTATCTCCTCTTTCACCCCACTGTCACACAAAGAGGTGGCCCTTTTCTTGTCAAGTTAAACCCCTCTACTTTAACTAAACGGTTTTGGAGTATCATATTGTTTAATTTCCAATTGGTTTTAGATTTGGTTTTCCATGTACCATTACTAATCATTATTTTTATTGCCTTGTGATCTGAGAAGGCTGCATTCATTATTTCTGCTTTTTTTGCATTTGTGTGCTATGTTTCTGTGACCTAATATATGGTCAATTTTTGTGAATGTGCCATGTGGTGCTGAGAAGAAGGTGTATTCCTTTTTATCCCTATTTATTTTTCTCCATATGTCTATTAATTCTAATTTTTCTAAGATTTCATTCACTTCTTTTACCTCTTTCTTATTTATTTTTTGATTTGATTTATCTAAATTTGATAATGGTTGGTTTAAGTCTCCCACTAGTATGGTTTTATTGTCTATTTCTTCCTTCAATTCTCCTAGTTTCTCCATTAGAAATTTGGGTGCTATATTATTTGGTGCATACATGTTGATTAATGATATTTCCTCGTTGTCTAGAGTCCCTTTTAACAAAATATAATTACCTTCCCTATCCCTTTTGATCAGGTCTATTTTTGCATTGGCTTTATCAGATATCATGATTACCACTCCTGCCTTCTTTCTATCAGTTGAGGCCCAGAAGGTCTTACTCCATCCTTTAATTCTGACCTTGTGGGTGTCAACCCGCCTCATGTGTGTTTCTTGAAGACAACATATGGTAGGGTTTTGGATTCTAATCCATTCTGCTATTCGTCTACGTTTTATGAGTGAGTTCATCCCATTCACGTTCAAAGTTATGATTGTCATTTGTGGACTCCCTGGCATTTTGATTGCCTTCCCTAATTCTAACCTTTTCTTCATCGGCTCTACCTTTTAGTCCAGTGATTTACTTTGAATCAGTCCCCTTGTCCCCTCCCTTGATGTTTCCCTTTTTAGTCCCTCCCTTTTTCTTCCCTCCCCCTCCCCCCTCTCTTTCCCTCCCTTTTTGTTCTCCCTCTCCCCCTCCCCCCCTTGGTTTTCCCTTCTCCTTACCCTTGTTGGGTAAGATAGAATTCAAGATCCCAATGGATCTGGATGTTTTTCCCTCTCAGAGTTGATTTCCCTGAGATTGAGGTTTAAGTAACCCCCCCCCCCCTCTTCCTCTCCTTCTTATAGGAGTTTTCTTCCCCTCCCCTTCCCATGTGAATCTTTGTGTGAGAACCATTATTCTATTTGGTCTTTCTTTACCCCCTATTTATACATTACATTTTCCCCACATGTTAGTATACATGGATTGATATAAATGTAGTCCTTATAGAAGAGAGTTTGAGTAAAAGAAGAAGATAACATTTTTCCCCTTTCCTTAATATTTACCTTTTCAGGTATTCCTTGCTCTTTGATTTTCGGTATCAAACTTTCCACAGAGCTCTGGTCTTTTCTTTGCAAAAAGTTGGAAGTCTTCTATTTTGTTGAATGCCCATACTTTTCCTTGGAAGTATATAGTCAGTTTTGCTGGGTAGCTGATTCTTGGTTGGAGACCCAGCTCTCTTGCCTTTCTGAAGATCATGTTCCATGCCTTACGATCATTCAGAGTAGAACTTGCAAGGTCTTGTGTGACCCTGATTGGCATTCCTTTATATCTAAATTGTCTTTTTCTGGCTTCCTGTAGGATTTTTTCTTTTGTTTGATAGCTTTGGAATTTGGCAATTACATTCCTGGGAGTTGTCTTTTGGGGGTTTAGTGTAGAAGGTGTTCTGTGAGCTCTGTCAGTGGCTGTATTGCCCCCTTGTTCTAGAATCTCTGGGCAATTTTCTTTGATTATATCTTGTATCACCATGTCCAGTTTGGTGTTTATTTCTGGCTTTTCTGGGAGTCCAATTATTCTTAAATTTTCTCTTCTCCCTCTATTTTCCAGATCTATCACCTTGTCGGTGAGATATTTTATGTTCTCTTCTAATTTCTTGGTGTTTTGGCTTTGCTTTATTAGTTCTTGCTTTAAAGCCTGGTTTTCTTTTACAGTTTGGTCAAACTGGTTTTGTAGGTGCGTGAATTTCTTTTGCATTATTTCCCACTTTTCCTCCCAGAGGGCTTCCATCTTTTTGGTCATTTCTGATTCAAATTCTTCATGGGTTTGTGGAGAGTTTCTATTTCCTTTGGAAGATTTTGGAGAATTTTCTTGTATATCTTCTTCTATCTGCTCTGTATTTTGTATTTTGGCTCCATAGAATGTGTCCAAAGTCGCCCCTTTCTTCTTATTTTTCTTGGTATTTTGGGGCTTCTGTGCTTCTGTGGAGTTTGCCATCTCTGAATGTGGAGGATTAGCTTTTCTTATCTCTGGTGTTCAGAGGCTTTAGTCCTGGGCAGATGTTGGTTCTATGAGCTTTCCCTGGGTTAAACTGAATATGCCTCACTGGAACTGGAATGGAAGGGTCGGACCACGAGGCCACACTCTCCCCCCAGCTCGCTTTCCGGAAGTTGCCTTCAGAATCGCTGGCCGTGAGGCTGTTTCGTCGGCCTGCAGGGGGATGGGCTGCAGCTTCCCCAAGCTCCGAGGGCAAGGACTTTCACTGAGACTTGGATAGCAGGATCCAGCCCGTGAGGCTGTCTTGCCCGCCCTGAGGGTTGCTGTTGTTTCAACCAGCTCTCTGCAGCGGAAGCCCCCGGCAGTAACTTTCACCCGGACTCGGGTAGAAGGCCCTGAGGGTTGTTGTTCAAAAGACCCTGCTCTCTGAGCCAGGCCGGGCTGCGGCTTCCGGGAGGCTTGGACTCTGCGCTCCTACCCCTGAGGTCCGAGTGATCTCGGGTTCTGGCTTTTGAGGGGAGCCGTACCTTTTGAACCGGGTCCAGGTCCAGGAGGAGGGTTCCCAGGGTCTGTGCTGTTGATCGTTTTGAATTTCGGCGCCTTAGGAGCTTATAGTTTGAGATCGGTCGGGAAGGGTTTTCCGGAGATCTGAGCTTTAGCTTTCTCTAAGCCGCCATCTTAACCGGAAGTCGCTTAAACCCCTCTACATTCAAAAGTAATCCCATTGCATTTCGTCTTCTCCAGGTGACTGCCCCCTCTATTATTCCCATTTTCTCATTTACCTTCAGTCTTTTTTTTTTTGCTGGCTGCTTTACCACTGCTTATAAAAGCCTATAGCCTACAAACATATCCATATTTCCCTGATCCTCAAAAAACCCTCATTTGGTCCCGAGGGCTTTCATCTTATTATGTCTCTTGGCCCATTTGTGGCTAATTCCTTAATAAATTTATATTCAGAACCTCTATTTCTTTTACTCTCATTTTCTTAACTCTTTTATAGTCTTGTTTCCAGCTTCATCATTCAAATGAATCACCTGGCCAAAGTTACTAGGGATCTCTTAGTTGCCAAATCTTTGCCAAGCCTTTTCTCAAACCTCATTCTTCTTGAACTCTCTCTCTCTGCAGAATTTAACACTGTCCATTAGCCTCTTTTCCTTGGTACTCTCTTCTCTAGATTTTTGTCACACTGCTCTCTCCTGGTTCACTCAGTCTCCTTTGCTGGATCTTTATCCAGGTTATGTGTGCTAACTCTTAGTGTCCCCCAGGGCTATGTCCTAGGCTTTTTTTTTTACTTGATGATCTCATCAGCTCCCATACGTTCCATAATAATAACAACAACAATAGCTAGTATTTATATAGCACTTTAAGGTTTTCAGAGTGCTTTACAAATATTATCTAATTTTCTCTTTTCAACAACCTTGTGAGGTTACAAATGAAATTGAGGCAAATAGAGGTTAAATGACATGCCAGTATCATACAATCAGTTAAGTGTCCCAAGTTGAATTTAAACTCTGGTCTTCCTTACTTCCAATACTTTATCCACTATGCCAACTAGCTGCCTCAATTATCCTTCCTGTGCTGATAGTTTTGAGATCTGTTTATCCCATCCACTGTAGTGAAGTGTTAATATTTTTTGTCCTCAGGAAATGGCATTTTGGTTGATAAAGACAAGTTATTGCCATAGTCTTCTATCAGGTCACCCTCGTGTTTCTTTCAATCCATTCATGTATATTGCTAGATTTATTTTCCTTAGGCAAGCCATCTAATAACATGATAATGCTATTCTTTTGCTTAAAATTTTGTAGTGATTTCCCAGTTACTTACCAATTAGAATTTAAGTAAATTTAACGTCTACTAGAAGTTCTCTACAATCCAATCCTGTGTTCCCCAACTTGACTGTTTTATTTGATGCTGTTTCCTTCCATGTACTCTTTATTATAGCTAATGCACTTACTCTGTACATATCCATAATCCCTCTTTCCTTCTTATGGTTACATTGTTCCCTGTATTTGGAATGTATTTCACCCTTCCTTACATGTTGAATTCCTATCCTTCCTTTAAACCCTGACTCAGATGTTACCTCTTAAATGACATCTTCCCTGACCCTTGTCAATAATGACTGATCTCTCCTTGAACCTCAAGGAACCCTTTGCCTTCTTCTTTAGTGGTGCACTTATCATGTACTAGTTAATCATCTGTGTCAACACTCTGCTACTTACACTGTGAACACAGGTACAGGCTATGCCAATTATCTTATCTAAGCCTTTTATCCTACCCTCAGTATAGTACCACATAGAATAGATGTTTAATAAATTGCTTGTTGAATTAAATTTGTGTGTCTTGTTTCTGAAGATGTCTTGTGAAAATGACTTTTGATTTGGGGATCATGGTATGCAATTTAGCCTACATAAGTCAGTGTAAGGCCAATAGTCTGAGTTTATAGGTTATTTTATGCTAATTACATTTTAAGTTGGCTGTTTCCAACTGATATTTAGGGAAGCGCTTTAATTGTATTGGTACCATCTCTTCAAAGCACATTTAAGATCACTTCTGAGGTTTTACTTGACAACACATTTCATCCATTGTGTATATAGATAGTTATTAATTTCAGTCAAATTGTGTTGCTTTCCTGGCATGGCCTTTCCGATCCATTTTTTTTTTGTCATTATCTCTTTCTAGAGCCTTTTATTATATGTTTATTCATTCACCAAATATTTGAGTGTCTGATGTGTTCTTGGTGATATGGGAAATACAGAATATGGCAGAGGGGATAGGATGTATCATAGCTTGAATTTGTCAGAATTTTGTTTTTATAGTGCCTGAATTTCCCCCTGTATCCATTCCTCTCTTCCATCTGAGAGCTATCCTATATAACAAAGAACATATTTTAAAAAGAAAAAGTAAAAGAGGAAAAGGTGAATTAACAATTAGGACCAATCAATTAATTGATTGACACTGGATGCCTCCTACCTTTTCAAAGATGTTGTGAGGGATAAGTCTTGTCTTCTCATATCTCTTTTTTGGGACCATGTAATTTTGCAACAGTCATGTTTGATTGTTTTGTGGTGGTGGCTCTGTCTACTTACATTATAATAGTTATTATGTATGTTGTTTTGTTGGTTTTGTTTACTTCATTCTCAATCAATTCATGTACATCTTTCTCTCTTTATCATATTTGTGTTTTTTATAGAACAGTAATAGTTCAGAGTTGTTTTAATTTGCATTTCTCCAAATCAATAGTGATTTTGGAGCATTTTTTCATATAACTAAAGATAGTTTTAATTTCTTCATCTGAGAATTGCTTTTTTGTATTCTTTGACCATTTGTCAATTGGGAAATACTTTGTATTCTTATGGACTTGACTCAGTTCTCTATGTCAGAAATGAAGCCTTTGTCAGAGATAATTGCTATATATAAAGATTTTCCCCCCCAGTTTATTTGCCTTTTAATCTTGGTTGCATTGTTTTTGTTTATGTAGAAACTTAAATTTAGTGTAGTCAAAGTTATCCATTTTATGTCTCAATGTTCTCCATGTCTTGTTTTGACCTAAATTCTTTCCTTATCCATATAGGTCTGGCAGGTAAACTATTTTGTGCTCCCCTAATTTGCTTATGGTATCACCCTTTATTTCTAAATCATGTATCCATTTTCACTTTACCTAGGTATATGGTATGAGGGGTTGGTCTATGCCTAATTTCTGCCATACTGTTTTCCAGTTTTCCCTGGAGTTTTTGTCAAATAGTGAGTTCTTCCAGAAGCATGGATCTTTGGATTTGTCAAACACTAAGTTGCTATGGTAATTTACCAGTGAGTGTTAAATGATAATAATAGTTCATTACATTCATATATCACAGTTTCTTCAGCTGTTCCTCAGTTGATGGGCATATGCTTTGTTTCTAGTGCTTCACTCCCACAAAAAAAAAAATGCTGTTATAAATATTTTGGTATATATTGAGACTTTCTTTTCATCAGTAACCTCGTTATGGTATATGCCTAGTAGAGGAAATTCTGGGTCAAAAAATGGGAACATTTCAGTTGTTTTCCAGTAAGCATTTATTAGGTACCTATTATGTGCCAGGCTTCCTGCCAGGGATTGGAGGATACACGTTTGGAGAGAAAGGAATTAATTTGTTCTTCTCAGGGTAGGTGCTCCATTAGAGAAGGAAAACCCATTTAAGAGTTCAGAATAACATGTCAAGGACATTTTGTTATTGTCATAGGCCCAGTGGGTTGAGAGATCTCTTATCTCAAAGAAAGCAAACCACTAGACTATCCTACCTCCTTATCTTCTCTGACCTTTAGAAGTCAGAAGAGTCCCTCCTGAAGACATAGCTACCTCTTCATAATCTCCCTCCAGCCTGGTGGAACTCGTGATAGAACTCATGCTGTGGGGAGTGTGTATGTGCGTGTGTGTGCTCGTGCTATGAAACTTTTTGCTTTCTGATTGGGTGGTCTTTCATGCCTAGATTGTAAATTCAGCCCCAGACCATGGGTATCAAATAGAGTGGGTGGGGGTTTGCATCAGGAATCTATAAAACGCTTGTATCTGCACCCATGCATTGGGCATTGCCATTAGGGCAATGTTCCCTTTCTCATGAGGAATATTAAACCTTGCCTCTGTTCACTTAAATGATCTCAATTTCTTTAAGCCATTTCATCTCATACACAGAAAAAAACTGCAGGAGTCCTTTCCCTCAATAAAATATAAAATCAAAACAAAGTCTTTGTGTTAGATTTATCCTACTATTCTAGCAGGTCAGGGTCTTTTCAAAGACTTTCTGTCTAGTAGTTCTGTCTAGCTCTTTGTCATTTATAAATTGGATAAGTGGGAGAATCAGTGCTTTAACTAAGTCATTGATAAAAATATGAAACAACAGAGGACTAAACAGCCATAGATCCCAGGACATTTCCCTGGAGAACTTCCAAGCTGATATTGAGCTATTAAGGGCTAATCTTTGGTTCTAGCCATTCAGACACTTCTGAATACATAATAACCATATTATTGCTTAGACCACATCTGCCTGTCTTTTCCACAAGATTAGCATTACTGTCTTTGTCAAATGTAAAATCCAGGTAAACTATAGCCATAGTATTCCCCTTCCTAACAGTGTTAGGAACCTTATTTTTAAAAAGCAAATAAGATGCTTTGAAGTTTGCTAAGTGCTTTACTTAAAACAACCTTGGGAGTTTTGTCCTCATTATATGTGTGAAGAGACTGAAGAAATTTATCCATTGTAACACATTTAGAAAGAATGTTTTTGATTAAATGATCATACTTTCCCTTGCAAGAATATAGTCAGTTTTTCTGGGTTGTTGATTCTTGGTTGTAGACCTAATTCCCTTGCTTTCCAGAATATTATATTCCATGCCTTTTGGTCGTTTAGTGTAGATGCAGCCAGATCCTGTGTTATCCTAAATTTGGTTTCATGGTATCTGGATGACTTTTTCTTAGCAGCTTGTAATATTTTTTTCCTTGGTAGTTCTTGAATTTGGCTATAACATTCCTAGGTGTTGTCAATTGAGGATTAAATATAGGCGGTGATCTGTAGATTCTTTCAATCTCCTCTTGCTCTAGAATGTTGGGGCAGTTTTCTTGGATGATTTCCTGTAGAATGATGTCCAGGCTTTTTCTTTTGTCATGATCTACTGGTAGTTCAAGGATTCGTAAGTTGTCTCTCCTGGACCTGTTTTCTAGATCTTCCGTTTTGTGGATGAAGTGTTTCATATTTTCCTCAATTTTTTCATTCTTTTGATTTTGTTTTATAGTTTCTTTCTGCCTTGTGAAGTCATTTGCTTCTAGTTGTTGTATTCTATTTTTTAAAGACTGGATTTCATCCCTGGATTTTTGGTCATCCTTCTCCTTCTGGTCTGATTTTCTTTGTAAGTCATCTTTCATCTTCTTTGCCTCATTTTTCATCTCCTTTGCCTCATTTTCAAGCTGACTAATTTTGGCTTTCAAGACACAATTTTCTGTTTCCAGATGATTTATTTTGCTTTTTTAAGTTCTTTTCCCATTTGTCTTCAGCCTCTCTTAATTATTTTTTGAATTGTATTTTGAATTCTTCCACAGCCTGTGTCCAATTTTCTGGAGTTTCTGTGTTTTTGCTTGGTGTTCTTCAATCCTCCTGTGTTCCATTTGCTCTTTGTTCATTGCCTGGATAGAAGCTATCAATTATAATTTCTTTTTTCTTTTTCTGTTGTTTACTCATATTTTTCCATTCTTTCCCCCCTGTAGTTGCCCTGTAGTCTTGCTCCTCTCATGTGCTGGTTCTGTGGGTTTGGGCTGTTCTGTCCCGAAGGGGCTTCTTCTCTGTTCTGCTGATTGATCAGGTTAGCCAGATCTTCTCCAGCTGACAGCAGAAGCTGAAAATGAGCTGGGATTCCCACCCTTTTATCAAGGTCATTGCCTGTAGTTTGTTGTAGCCTTTGCCCTTGGAACTTAGTCAGCAAGGCTCTCAAATCAGTCTTTTAAATTGAGTCCAACAGGAGGGTTCCCTAGCTCTGTCCTGTTGTTAGATTTGGTTTTCAATCCCCTCGAAGTATTGTGTTTTTGATTCGGCGAGGAAGGGTTTGAGGAGGTCTGAGCTGTTGCTGTCTCTAAGCTGCCATCTTGACTCCTCCTCCCAGAATGTTTTTGAAATGGACATCTCCTGCCTCCAAATTTATCTTGCTCCTCCTTATCTGGTGCTACTGTCTGGCTACTTGCCCAGGGTCACAGAACTGGGAAATGGATGAAATTAGATTTGAACCCAGGTTCTCCTGTCTCCAGACCTGACTGTCTATCCATTGAGCCACCTAGCTGCCCTAACAGATTCTCACAGAATGGAAGTAATATTTGAGGGAGATTTATATCCAAAATTATTAAAACAAAAAAGTTTTGTTGCCCAGTGGATTAAAGTTCCAATTAAGTGAGAAAAGTGGCCCATCCAGGGATTCTCTTTTCTTTTGAGTTCCATGGAACTGAGCCCCCCCCCCCTTAGACAAATTAATATTTTGGGGATATGTTGTTTCTCCCTGGAATGTAAAGTCCTTGAATGGTAGTTTGCTTCACCTTCTTTCTTAAACTCCATATGTCTCATGTAAATGTAAAATTGAGGAATCATACTAGTTGATCTTTGAGGCAGAGGTCCTTAATCTTTTTTTGTGTCATGAACTCCTTTAGAGACACTTTGGTGAAGTTTATGGACTACTTCCTAGAATAATATTTTTAACTACATAAAATACAACAAACAGGATAGTAAAGGAAAGAAATGATATTGAAATAGTTATCAAAATAGTAAAATAAATCCAGGGACCCCAGATTAAGAATCTCTACTCTAAAGGTTCTAGCTCTAAGTCCTGTGAAATTAAGTAAAAATCTGTTTTTCCTAATGAGGAATTTGGCCAATTTGAATTATAGAATATTTATGAAGACATTCAGTTGTATTTTAGATACAGTGAGGTCTTTGAAGAGAGTATGCCCTTAATAAATGTTTTATAAACTGAATTGAGACATACCAGTAGATCAAAAAAAGCTAACAAAGTATTACTTCATATTGGCCTTTAGGGAAGTTGTTTTAATGAATGGCTAGTAAAGATTTGTAATTAGCATGTCAATTGTATAAAATTGGTGCCTCAGAAGTGCTCCAGGGTGTTTGAAAACAGTTTATTTTCTTGAGTATCTTAAACTTTATTCTTTCTAATAGGTTTGTACTATAAAACTTCATACTCTCTGAAGAAATAGCTGTTTATAGCATATTTAGTCTAATGTGTCAGATACTGAATTGGAGGACATATTCTGGATGGGCAAGGCATGAACCAGGTCTCTTTATGGCTCACTTCTAAAGTTTCATAGTTGCTTTGAAAATTACTGTATCCAAAACTTTACAGCTGGTGATAAGTAATTTATAGACCAGAAGGTGCTAACCCTTTGGCAGCAGCCCTGAGTCCTAGAAAATAGTTAGGATAGGAACTTAACATTCTTATGGACTTCACCTGATTTGTGGCTGGGAAATTAAGATTAGAATCTCTTCTTCTTGCTCACCTCATCCCTGTATGCCTTTTGGATATGGAAAAGGTAGAGAGGACCTAGATCTTCTCATCTTTCTTCATCCTTCATCCTTCACTTCTTGTCATTATTATGACTTGTATTTCTGAAAGAGAGAGGGAATTAGCCTGAGTTTCATATGGTTTTGAGAACACCCAGTGAGGAAACTACCAATGCACATTAGTATCCATTTATCAGTGTATAATCCTAGAGAGTTGCTTGGGGTATTGGAAGGGGAAGTCACTTGTACAGGGTCATCTAGTATATTTCAGAGTCTTCCTGACTCCCAAGCTCTCTACCCCTCCTCCAGCAAGTTGTCTTTTTCACCTGTTTTAGCTGGTCTGAAATATGCTCATTTTTGGGGAGATCCCATCACCTAATAGAGTGCTCCAAATGCTGTTAAAACTAATGAATACTTTTATAGATTCATAGACTTTGAACTAGAAGAGATCTTAGAGATCATCTAGTTCAATCCCTTATTTTATTGTTAAATTTTCTTTTTTTTATTATGGCAAACCTGCAAACATGAAGATTTTCTGATACTTGGAGAAATAGAAAAAGAGGACTGCATATGAAACTCTGAATCTTCACTGTGTATAACTTAGATATTTTATTTTGTGTATATTTAAATTTTAACATTGTAATCCAGCTCTGCCCTATTTATCTGTGTCCCCTTCTGAACTTCTTTCTGTTCTTTTCTGTTTATTTTTTAATGATTCATTGATATTCTTTTCTTTCTTTTTAGTAACATTCTTACTCTTTTGTACTCTCATCCTCCTGATTTCTTCCTCCAACATAAAAGTCCTCTCAAATAAATAAATAATATAGTTAATGAAATATAATATACAGACATATGACATATGTGCACATAGTAAATATATGATAATACAAACATATTTATATACAAATATATAATATTTAAAATAATTATACATGTAAACAAATAAATGTAGATAATAAAAACAAATGAACATATTGGCCAAGTCTGAAAACCATACATTATTCTGTTCCTTGGGTTCATCTATCATTTCTTGGCCAAGAGAAAAGCTTGACTAGCCATCCAGAGTCATGTTTGCTCATTACATTGATCATAATTCTGAAGTCTTTTACAGTAGTTTTCCTTTACAGTTTCTTGGTTTTGCTCAGTTCATACAAATCTTCTCAGGTTTCTCTGAATGCTTTAAGAGCCATTATATTCACATATTATAATTTTTCTGCTCAATCCATGGGCACCCCCTTAATTTATAATTTTTTGCCACCACCAAAAGAGATACCATATTTTTTGAACATGCAGATCCTTTCTTTGCTCTCTTGCATGTTCTGTCTCTGTCTCTCCCCCTCTTTATCTTTTGTCTTTGAATCAATTACTATTGTTTCCATGATCCCCCCAAAAATATAGACTAGGCAATTGGGAGTAACTGAATTGCCCAGGGTCACACAATTAGGAAATGTCTAAGGCCACATTTAAAGCTAAGATCTCCAGGCCTGGCTCTGTATTCATTGAGCCACTTAGGTGTCCTCTTTCTTTGTACCTATAGGGGCATTTATAATATATTGGTATTTTTTTCTGATTCAGAGTGTATAGACAATTTAGTGACTTTTGGGGATCCAGTTTTAAATTGCTTTCCAGAATGATTTATAAGTCTGCCAGTAGTACATTATTTATGAACCTGCTCTCTTGTTTAGTTGATTCAGTTGTGTCTGACTCATCATGATCACATGGACCCTACTGTACATGGGATTTTCTTGGCAAAGATACTGGAATGGCTTGCCATTTCCTTCTTTAGTGGATTTAAGGCAACTTGTTCAGGGTCATATAGCTAGTAAATGTCTTAGGTCAAATTTAAACTCAGATCTTCCCGACTACAGGCCCAGACTGAACCACCTAGCTGCCTACCTACTCTACCATAGTCCTTCTAAGAAATGATATTTTCCTTTTTTGTTATCTTTGATGACTGTGTAGAGGAACCTCAGAATTGCTATAATTTGCATCTCTCTAATTATTAGTGATTTGGAGGCTCCCTCCCCCCAATCTGGTAACAATCAGATAGCTTACCTTTTTTTCTTTTGAGAACTGCTTCTTTATTTTGTTATGGGAGAACTATCTCCTCTCTGAGTTCTTGTGGCAAATTTTTGTTCAGTTGTTTTCAGTTGTGTCTGAATCTTTATGATCTATCATTTGGTATTTTCTTGGCAGGGATAGTAGAGTAGTTTGCTATTTCCTTCTCCAATTCATTTTATAGATGAGGAAATTGAGCCAAATAGGCTAAGTGACTTGGCCAGGTCACAGAGCTAATAAATATCTGAGGCTGGATTTGAATTCAAGTCTTCCTGACTCAAGGTCTGGTACTCTATCCACTGTGCCACCTGACCTTGCCCTCAGGCAGTGAGTAACTGCTGACAAATATATATTTACTACAATGCAGAAATTAGTGGAAATAAAAACCCAAGTTTTATTATTATACTCAAGCATAGGTTCAGGCTTTAGAGAAAACTTGAAGAGTCATGAATAGTCTGGTAAGGCTTCCTAGGAAAAATTAAATAAGTGTGACAGCAATCTTGTACTTTCCTCTTAAGCCATAAAATTAAAGAGATGATAAAGTCATAATATATTTTCTTCAATGCCATAAAAATGGAACAAATCTAAATAAACATTCATATCTTCATATATCCCCTAAAGAAATAAACTTCATCAAACAAACTCTATAGGTAAACTAAGTCAGGTTACAGATTAAAGTTACATTTAGAAAGTTCACAAATTGGGGCCCCTGGGTGGCTCAGTGGATGGAGAGCCAGACCTAGAGATTGGAGGTCCTAGGTTCAAATTTGGCCTCAAACACTTCCCCAGCTGTGTGACCCTGGGCAAGCCCCACTGCCTAGCCTTTAACACTCTTCTGCCTTGGAATCAATACACAATTGTATTGTAAGAAAGTTCACAAATAGGCTGATTGAAGAGGAAAATTTACATATCACCTGGAGTTGAGACAATTGAGATTCTTTCTCCATGTCTTATCTAAGGAGTATTTAAAACTAAGTAAATTTTTACATCTCCTGGGAGAGGTTTGGTCAGGTGAGGTTAAGATGTAGGAGAAATAAAAAGGAAATTAAAAATTCGCATAATTTGCTACAAAGATTTTATTGCTACCTTTCTAATTCTAGCCACATTGATTTCATCTGTATAAAAGCTTATCAATTTTATGATCAAATGAGGTAATATTTGTAAAGCACTTAACACAGTTTGTGGCATGATTGGTGCTTAAATCAGTGCTTGTTCTTTTTTCCTTTCTTTTATGTAATAGCGTTTTTCATCCATTATATTCTTTATGATCATCTGTAGCCCTTGTTTGGTCAAGAACTCTTCCCTTATCCATTGTTGTAGAAGGCATCTCCTGTGTTACTCCTTTAATTTGTTTATGATATGGCCTTTTACATTGAGGTTGTGTGTCTATTTAGATGTTATTGTGATATGTTGGCTGGTTATGAAAAGTTGGCCCATTCAAATTTCTGCCAGACAGTTTTTCAGCTTTCCCAGAAATTTTTGTCAAATGGTGAAAGACCTCTCCCCAAGGAGTTAGATAACCCTATTAGTGAGAGAAAGGGATGACCACTAGCCTCTTTCCTACCTATTGCCAGTTTTACACCAGATTTATCACCATCAATCTCTTCTACTAGGCGGAGCTTGGACAGAGCACTAGGCCTCCAGTCAGGAAGACCAGAATTCAAATATTACTTCAGATACTCTATCTGCCTCAGTTTCCTCAGCTGTAAAATGAGGAAAATAACAGCACCTGCCTTGCAGGGGTATTGTGGGGATTAAATGAGATAATAATTATTAAGTCATGGGTCATAGTAGGTGCTTCATAAACCAGTCCTCCCTCTCTCCCTTCCTCCTTCTTTCCCTCTCCTTCCTTCCCCTCCTCTCTCTGTTCCTTCAGTTCTTCCTGGGAGTTACAAAATTTTGATAAGACAGAGAGCCCCCACCTTCATGGACCTTAGAGGTTAGTAGGAAGTTTCATTCCATTAACAAACATCTATTTTGGGGTGACCTTTTTTCATTCAAACTTGTGATTTCATTAGGGTAGGGGGAGCTCTGTCTACCAATGTAGCTCTGTAACAGTTCTGCAATTTATAAACAACTTGCCCAGGGCTACCCAGCCTTTACTGGCAGATAATATAATATGAGTTGGAATAGATGGAATATTGGGCCTGTGTTGAGGGTCACTTCACTGTGCCTCATTTTCCTTTGCAGAGGGGAGGGGATTGAATTGGATGGATTTTAAGACTCCTTTTCATGCTAAAATTCTATGACTAACTTAATTCAACAAACAAAATGCCTGCTGACTGCAGAGCACTGTGCTGAATCCTGGGTTTGTTTCAGTTTCAGTTTAATATAATCCTTGCCCTCTTGGAGTTCACAGTTTAGGAGGAAAAAGAGACAGAGCAGAAAATTGTGACAGTGATTTTGCCTCTTTGGAGTGTACATTTCCTTCTAGTTTGTATCTCTCCCTTCTCCCTTTCCTTACCCACCTCCCCTCATCAAAGGAAAAAGAATACTTTACCATGGAAGTCTGAACTGTATTTTCTAAGAAATGATCCTTTTCTGCAGACCTCCTTCCAGGGGGGATGAAACCATCGACAATAGAGACAGTGCAGATAACATGGCTTCAGTGGGATGTTTGTTGTATTAATAGTATACTTTGCTAGGCTTAATAAATTGGATTGTTATTATCAGGGAAGTAGATGCCCAGTGGTATTTGGTGCCTGGGCTCTCCTAGTGTGTTTAATTTCTTTCACATTCTGATCAATGGCCTTTTTTCCCCTCAGCTTATGCTGGTATAAACTCCGCAGAGCCAATTTTTTGTAGTTTGGAGCTGGCAGGTGATTTCTAGGTAACTATTGGGTCTTCTGGAGAGAAAATCCTGCTTCTGATGATGATTACTATGAAATTCAAGGGTGAATTGTTTGCTTTCAGTTTTGATTGCCATTTTAGACTTTTTTCTAATCTGCTAAAAGTCTGTGTCTACGTGATATTAAAAAAAAAAAAACCATTCCATTCAGTTCTAAAAATGGAGTGGACTCTTTAAAAGGTAGAGAGCTCCCTTTCATTGGGGTCTTCCAGTGAAGGCTGGGAGGTCACTTGGTGTTTTGTAGATCAGATCAGATCACTATGTCAGGTATGTTTTCTGATCTCCTTTACAAATCTGGTATTATGTGAATAATAAAGCAAATAAACAGGCATCTGTCTTATATTTGAGCTCTGTGGGAGACATTAATAAGTCAAGTCAGCAAGTATTCATTATGTACTGATTACTATGTGCCAGGGACTGTGCTAAGTGCTGGAGGCATTGTGCTAAGCTCCAATAGGCTCCGCTGCCTGCCCAGAGGAACTTATTACCTCATGGGGAGAAGATAATTTCACAGATAGTTAGAATATCAAAGTAGAGAAGTAAAACTAAAATTCTGGGTCAGATCCCAGGAAGGAGCCCTTCAGCTGATCCCTTAAAAACTGGGAGGGGATTCATCGGCAGAGACTGAGTTGGGATTGTTGGGATCTAGGTAGGGGAAACATTCTCTCAGAAACAGCCTGACATGTTAGAAAGAAGATGCAATTTAGAGTTACAGGACTTTGGTTTAAGTGCTGTCTTGAATAGTTTTGTACTGTGTCACCATAGGGCAAGTTATTTACTATCTCTGGGTCTCATTTTTCTCCCCTTTAGAATGGTGATAATAATGCTTCCTACCTCACAGGGAATAGTAGTATTACTTTAGGAATAGGGAAAAAGGTCAGTTATTCTGGTGCCTTATTTCTATAGATCCAAATAACTTGAATATTTGTTGATAATTATATGTTAAGATTATTAATTCTTCATCCAAATAGGTTGCTACAAAAAGATGTTGGCAGAATGCTGTTTTCAGGTGTCATATGAGTCACTTAATATCTCACTAAAGTCTGCCATGTCTCATCTTGGTTTAAGGGTGACCCTCATATCTCAGAGGTAGCAGAACCAAGCTGAAGCTCCAACATGTCCTAGAGGTTATCCAGTCCAACCTCTCCATTTTACAGATTGCGGAAATGAGACCCAAGGGGGGAAAAATAACATACCCAGATGTCACAAAGATAGAAAAGGGCAGAGTTGGGATTAGAGGTCCTCTGACTCTAAATTCATCATTATTGCCACTGTGCCCAATTGTTTAGGACCAGGTAAGTGAGTGAAATACTAGCCTATGAGGTGGTATACTCCACTTGGAGTCAGGAAGATTTGAGTTCATATCTTGCCCCAACACTGTGTAATTCTGGACCCTTTGTCTCTCTCCCTCTCCTTGGGCCTCCCTCTTCTCTGAAATACATTGAACTTAGGCCAGTTAGTAACTCTGCAGTGGCATCTGAGTGTTCAAGTGAAAGGAAGAGTCAATAGATTTGGCAAACTTCATTTTCTTATTTTAAGAAATTGCCACAACCACCCTAACCATTAGCAATTCCACCTTGATTAACCAGCAGCCATTATCAAGGCAAGACCACCCTCCACAAACAAAAAAAATGAGCACTTGCTAAAGGCGTATGTAACAGCATTTTTTTTTTTAGTAACAAAATTTTATTTGTAAAAATTAAGGTATGTACTTTTTTAGTCAATACTATTGTACACTTAACAGGCTACAGCATATTGTAAACATAACTTATATGTACTGGGAAACCAAAACATTTGTGACTTGCTTTGTTGCAGTGGTCAGGAACTGAATCCCTAATATCTCCTATTCTGAATTGGTAGGTGGTGTGGTAAATAGAATGCCAAGCTGCCTAGTCAGGAAGACTTCCTGAATTCAAATCTGATCTCAGCCATTTACTAGCTGTGTGATCTGACACCCAGTTTGCCTTCGTTTCCTCATCTGTAAAATGAGCTGGAGAAGGAAATGGCAAACCAGTCTAGTTTTGTTGTCAAGAAAAACTCAAATGGGGTCATAAAGAGTCATATACTACTAAAAATCAATGAAATATCAAACAAATTCCTGTATTAAATATGCAAAGCACTTTACTTTAAGGACCCTGTATAAATATAAAGTATTATTAAAGTATGTCACTCAAGAAGTAAGTAGTTAGCTAAATTAGGAGAAATCACAACGACATGAAATTTTGGGTCACATCAGCACTCAAAGTCTCATTTACTAAATAGTCTGGAGATTGCAAGTCTCATTCACCGGAGGGGAGGATCTGTGACTAGTGAAATCACTGATCCTTGAAGTACTGAAATAAGAACAACTGTTTAGATTTATTGAGGGTCCATTTGTTCTTAAAAGATAGTTTCCTTATAGCAAACATATTAGGCAGAGAAGATACTTTGAATTTTCCTTATTTTACAGATGAAGAAACTGGTTTAGAAGACGAAAGGACTGCCAGTGGTCATGAGTCTTGTACATGGTGAAGGTGAGAATTTAAGTCAGGCTTCAGGGACCTCCAATAACAGTGCTCTCTTAATTTTACTCCATTATATAAGTGCTCCACTGTAAATTTTTGGCACAATTTACTTAGTGTTCAAGCCCAGCTGTGCAGATCTAACTTTTCTTTCCTGACCCACCTGTTTTTTTTAGCCAAGCCTAAGATGCCCACCACAAACTGCTTTAATTAATTCATTTACACTATTCATTTCTTAAAAAACACCCTTATTTTCCTAAGATAGGAAATGGGGTTCAGTGACTGTTACAAGGGAATCACTTTAAAAGACTGATATATATTAATTTAAGGTCGCCAAGGAATCAGCTATGTAATTCCTAAATGAAAAACTCAAGTCAGCCGTCAGCCTTTTTTTGGAGTTTAATTACAATAGGAGCAAGAAAGGAATTAGAGATATATAGGGAGAGAGAAAGGGGAGAGAAGGGAATAGGGCTTAAATACCCCTTCTGTTTAGGCTGGGCCAAAAGGCCCAAGCCCTTAGATAGCTGGGGCAAAGAAAAGAGATCAGTCCCTTTCACTCACGTGTCCAAAATGGAGAAACAGTCTCAGAGGCCCCCCACCTTCAGCTTCCTTCAGAGCAAGCTTCCTCAGAGTCCAGGAACCACACCGACCAAAAACTCAATCCTCTCCAGTCTCCAGACCCTCCTATCTTTAAGGACACCATCCAAGTTGCCTCCCCTCAGTCCTCACATCTACCAATCACTCTTCATCAATTTCCCTGTCAATGGAGGCTCTCGCTTAACCCAGGACCGCCCAGAGGTTTCTGGTTTTTGCACATGTCTGTTGAAGGTCATATTTTCAAATGATTAAATCTATACTCCTTTGCTACAGCCCTTTCTAAATCCTGTTAACTTGAGTATGGTAGAGATTGGAATAATTAAATTTTGATCTAGGCTGCAGCCCTTACTCAATCCTGTTAGGACTGAATAGGGTGGAGATTTATTCCAAGTATCTCCATTGTATCAATTCTAAAATCAATCAAGACTCAAAGAAATTCCTGTTCTATGCTCAAGCATAGGTCAAAGTCCTTTCCATTGTTCAGCAAAGGGTTTCTGTCCTAAAGTAATCTTAAGAAGGGAAGAGAAGGAACCTCCCATGCCAATGGAGTTCCCATTCCAATAGACTATCAGTAAGAAATTTTCCAAGTATGAAATATCCCAATGGTGAAATTTTCAACAATTATAAGTCTAAGGAAATTTGAGGTTTACATGACTTGCCCAAGGTCACATAGCAAGGATGTCTGACGTCAAATTTGAACCCAGGTCCTCCTGACCCCAGGCCTGGTGCTTTATCTACTGTGCTATCTAGCTACTCCTCACTATTAAAAGTTTTTGACATCAGCCAGTAACTGATGATAATTCACCATTTACTATCTGTATGACCTTTTGTGAATCATTTAAACCTTTCTGAGCTTCTGTTTTCTCATCCATAAAAAGAGGATAATAAGATTATTATTTAGGGAGAGCCAAAAAACATATCGAAATATATAGTGGGCCTCCTGACTGGAAATTAAAAAGGCTGAAAATGAACACTGATTATCACATTTTTTACAGATTAATAGTTGCAGACACTAACCTTAATAAGATTAAAAAAGTGCAACCTCTCGGCCCGCGAGAGGTTACAAGGAGAGAAGATAGAAACAGGATAGAAGTTTTAGATCCCGCGAAGGGCGTGAATGAGCCGACTTTAGAGATGTAAATAATCAAGTCAGTAATCAATTATTGATTTTCGGGAGCCACAGCCTGCTCCGACCACTGGTGGTTACTAATTCAGGCTATTCCCATCCAATGATCTCAATTTAACACTGCACTGGTCAGAGGATAATGCTAGCTCAGAAGAAAAGGAGATCAGAAACTAAAGGCGGTAGATGATGCTAGATACTAGCATTAGAAATGAGAGAGAAACAGGAGGGCCAGGCCTCAGGGAGAAAGATAGAGAGGAGAGAAAAAGGGGAGAAGGTGCTCCATTGCAAACCTGTCGGTGTCCTCCCAGTGGGCGGCTGGCTGTGTCACGTCCCATATATTCTCTTTGATATACAAATGAGCTCAATACATATTGATCAGTTACATGATACCTCAACACATATGGATGAGTTACCTGGCGTATTGCCATTGGATAATTGCAACTTATGACAAGGTGAAGGTGGGGTTATTATTCTCGGGAGAGTGAGACAAAGGGAAGCAAGGTTTCGCGCCTAAACTTCAGCCACGCTGGGAATAGAGCTCATTGCCATGCGCAGGATGGCCATGTGCTCACTCACAATCCTTGTCTCTCCATAATACCTATGGGCTGGACTGCTACAAAAAGCAATATCAAGTAAACCCTTGAGTTTCTTGCTAGGTTGAGACAAGCTCATTTTGTTAGGATAATTTATATAATAATTTACATTTATAGAGCCCCTTCAGCACCATAGTGAAGTAGTTGATATACTTAATATTCAGTGTTTAAAGGAGGAAACTTTAAAGGGGAGAGGCTCAGAGAAAAGAGAAGGGGAAGGGGGAAAAGCATTTCTATAGCATGTGTATGTGCCAGGAACTGTGTGAAAAGCTTTGCAAATATTAACTCATTTGGTCCTGACAACAGCCCTAAGAGAGGTACATACTGTTATCTCTATTTCATAATTGAGGAAACTGAGACAAATTTAGCAGGGATTTAACTTTTTCTAACTGGAAGGAGTCTTTCCACTAAATTAAGAGACCTCTGAGATAATGAATGTGAAAGACTTTGTGAGGGTGAAGCAGAACACAAATATAATAATGGTTAATATCAGCAGATTTGTTGTTCATTTGTGCCAGACTTTTTGGCCCTCATATCAGCAGAAGCATCTATTAAAGATACATCCTCCCACCCTCCACTTCTCTTTAGGGTAGTTTGTATACCAAATTGGTCAAAGTGATGGAGTCCCTTTCCTTGTAGGAGTTGCCTGTCCAAGGAGTCAGCATGAGAATATTCAGAGAGCTCTGGGTTATGAATCTTCAGGCTTCAATTCAATTGCTACTGACTTTCCTGTGTGACCTTGAAGTAATAAACATTTGATCTCCTTGATCCTGCTCCCTCACTGCTAAAAACTACGGGCTAGATTAAATGATCATTTATGTCCCTTAAGTGCTAACCGTACATATTGAATGAATAAAGCACCAAGTGCTTACTATGTGCAAAGCACTGTGTTAAGTGCTTTGGATATACATAGAATGAGGTAAGACAGTCTTGACTCTCAAGAATCTCACTTTCCAGTGGAGAAGCCAACACACATGGGAGATTTCAGCTGCACATTCCCACATTCTATGGGGTATAGTGGCAAGGCAGATTAATGCCTCTTCCTTATGCAATTACCACTGATAAAATCATATCAGTATCTGATGTTTGAACCATCTGACAGTGCCATAGATATTGGAGGGAGAAACTTTCTTTTATGGGTCTTCAAAAGATGAGGCTGTTAGCAGGTGCAGAGACAGTGGCCAGGCTACATCTCTTTTTGCATTCCTTCCTTGGATAAGGAATGGATAAGAAATAAGGAACTTGCTTAAAAAGCATTGCTAGTCCCAAGGTTCTTGGTTTCAGGGTCCTGGCCTGATTTTGAGGGAAGAAGATGGTCAAGGTGGAGGTGGTAATTGCTTGATATGTCTGGCACATGCTGCCTTTTGTCTTTCCCTCTGGATACCTTGGTGCTTCAAATGGGCTGATTTGTTTGTTCTGTGGGGGTGCAGTTCTCTGGGCTGGCTAGCCCCTTTTCCACTTCATTGCTCTCCCAGAAATTGACTGTAAGGGCTAGGTTGGAAGCAGGACCCACAGTGGTCTGGGGGGGGGGTGGAGCCCTGCCACTGCTAGGCATCTGCCTTGTTGGTAGCAATTAGCCAGCTGTTGTTGCTGGTAGTGAGGAAGGTGGGCCTCTTCTCTACAATGATTTCTCCCCTCAGTAATGACTGTTGGACCTGGGCTAGAAGCAGTTCTGGTGGCTTGGGGGTACTGCTGTTCCCAAGGCTCTTGAGTTCAGGATCCTGGGCTGTCAGCATTAGGGTTTGAGGGGAGATTGTGATCAAGGGGTGGTGGTGGTGGTTTGACTTGCCTGGTCCATGCTGCCTCCTGTCTCTCCCATGGGGTGGGTGCCTTGTGCTTCAGCTAGGCTGGCTTGCCTATTCTTAGTTCCCAGTTTTTTCCTAGTTCTGACAATGTGTAATTTACATTATAAAATCTCTTTCAACTTTAGCATTCCATGTTTTAAAACTTTTTTCAGCTCTAACATTGTATTATAACAATAACTCCTGTATCTATAGGGCTAAAAAGTTTACTAAGAACATATCTCAAACAACCCTGCAAGTTAGTGTATTGTCCCATTTTGTACGTGAGGAAACTGTCCAGAGTATTAAGTGATTTTCTCAGTCAGAGGTAGGGCTCCAGTCCAGGTCATTTGACTTAAACACTACCTTTTATTCTCTTCCAACTCTGATATTTTATTCCGAGATTGCTTTTGTATAATTCTGTAAGGTTGGCAGCACTAAAAGCAGACCTATAAGAGACATTCAGGGACTGCATGAATATTAAATAGGTCTGTCTGACTTTAGGTATGAGCCATCAGGTTCAGTGGGAGTCATGACTTATGTGTTTAGACAGGGTGGTGAATATATTGGATTTGGAGTCTCAGTGCCTTGCTTCAGATCTTGGATCTGTTTCAGTTACTAGTTGTATGACTTGAGCATGTCCCTTCTCCTCTCTGGGACTTAGTCTTCTGCTCTGTAAAATGAGTGGGGAGAGTTTGGACCAATTTTTCTGACAACAGATTTTTCCACTGTGCCATGCTTTGTTGGGGCTTCTTTTCTCATCTTTTAGGTATGCTTGGGGTATCTTCTCCTACCATGCTAAGAGGAAGACTTCTTCATGAACATTTGAGGGCTTAATTGTAGTTAGTCTTGAGCAGATTTTCTCTCCGTTGGTTAGTGGTTGTATTTACAGCATCTCAGTCATACAGATGGTATATTTCCCAAGTGGAAGATCAGTTGAAAATTTCAGTTCATTCAATTATTGATGCCTATGAATGTTACAGTGAATTTATTTTAGGATCTTATGCATTTGAAGAAATCTGGCATAGGATTTTGGCCTTGGCCTGGTTGGCTAATTCATTTTGTTAGGTAACGACCATTTATTTTTCAGTGCTACAAATTATTGCATTGTGTCTGGCCTTCCTGTTTTTCTTTTTGGGAATTTGAGTGGAATAGCTATTGTAGAAGAGAACTGAAAATCATGCATTTTATTTGATTGTTAGAGCAGTAGAGCACCTTTCTCTAAGTGAATGTTTTAGCCCCGGCACAGAGGATCTGATGGAATGGGGTTGTGTGTGTGTGTACTAAAAACAAGTTTCCAGATTTGTTTCCTTCCTCCTTCCCTCCTTTCTTCTTTCCTCCCTCCTACCCAGGATGTTTCTGAGGCCAGATTTGAATGTGGTCCTTCCATCTCCAAGTGGTATGTACTTGGGTTGTGTGTGGACCTAATCATCAGCTTTTTTATTTTTTTTACAAAAACTACTGGAAAGTTTAGAGAGCAGAATTTAGGTATAGACCAGTATCTCACACCATATACTGTGATAAACTCCTACTGCATATATGCTTTTGATATAAAATGACATAGAAACAAATTAGAGGAGCAAGGGTAAAATCCTTGTTCAGATCTAAGGATCAGGAGAAAAAGTTTATGACCAAATGAGATAGAGAGGGTAAAAGAAGATAAAATGGACAATTTTGATTAAATAAAATTCGAATTTATCTACAAACAAAACCAATGCAGTTAAAATGATAAAGGAGACAGTTAACTGGTGTGATAAAGGATGGAAAGGTTTGCACTGGGGAAAAGAATCTTGCAGAATGTTTTTCTGATAGAGGTCTAATTTCCTAAGGAACTAATTCAAATTTATAAGAACATGAACACTTCCCCAGTTGATGAATGGTCAAAGGATACGTCCAGATAATTTTCAAAGGGAGAAGTAAAAATTATCAATAACTATTTTAAAAGGGTCTCAAACCGCTAATAATTAGAGAAGTGCCTTCTGATGGGCAAAAAGAGGTTAAATCACTTGCCTAGAATCACACAGCTAGTAAAAAACTGAGGTGTGGGATTCAAACCTAGATCTTCCTAATTATAAGCCCAAAGCTGTGACTACATGACCATTGTCTGTTTTTTTTTTTAATTGTTCCCATTTGTCTCTTATTTTGTGCTTGGAAAGTGTAAAGTTTTTTAAGTGTGAATAGTGGCTGACATGACAGCACAAAAATGTAGCAATCCAGTCAACCTCTAATATTCAGTCACTGTTCCCTTATGCTAGGGGGATGTTGGGGACACCAGGATAGGGATGATACTGACCTTGCCCTCAAGAACCTTCCTTTTAAAAAAAACAAAAACTCTTACTGTCTGTCTTAATCAATATTATGGATTGGTTTCAAGGCAGAAGAGTGGTAGGGACTAGGCAATGGAATTAAGTGACTTGCCCAAGGTCACACAGCTAGGAAGTGTCTATGGCCAGATTTGAACCCCATCTCTAGGCCTGACTCTCAATCCACTGAGCCATGCAGCTGCCCCCAGAATCTTCCATTCTAATAGGGGCTAAAGACACATACACACATATTGTGACAGGGGAAAGGGAGACAAGTACAAATAGCAGATCCTGCCAGAGTTCTGTGAGAATTTTAAGAAGTCATTATTTAAAATAATATGTATGCATATTACATTTTAAACTCACAAAGTTTTCTGCATATAGAAATGCATGTTGTTATTATTTATAGTCTCCACCACTGGGCAGTCATCTAGAAGGGTACATAGACTTTGTCAAATTCTGAGAGATTCTTTCCCTCTGTTCCTTTATCTGGTGGTGAATTAGATTAAATGGGTCACCATCTTGTGTCCTTTTATATCTAATTATAACCATTCACATTTCTGTAGTGCTTTAAGTCAGAGGAGAGAGCACTGGGCTTGGAGTAGAGATGATGGGACTTCAAATCTGGCCTCAGACACTTACAAGCTTTATAACTATTGGCAAGTCACTTAATCTTTGTCTGCCTCAATTTCATTATCTGTGAAATGGGGATGATAATAGCACCTACCTCTGAGGATTGTTGTGAAGATTACATGAGATAATAATTGTCAAAGTGCCTTGGCACAAAGTAAATGCTATATAAATGTTAGCTGTTATTAATAATAAATCCCATTCCTTTTGCACACAGATTTAAAAAGTACTTTCTTCAGGAAACTAGGAAAAAAGTTTTATGGGAGGTTTCTTTGATAAAGGCTTAATTTCTTAAAAAATATATATGTTTATGGAAATTAACCAAATTTATAAAAATAAGTCATTCATTCTTCATTCGATAAATGATCAAAAGATAGGAATAAGCAGTTTTCAGAACAAGAAACCAAAGCTATTAATAGGCATATGAAAAATCTCTAAATAATTAGAGAAATGTAATTTAATACAACTCTGAGGTACTACCTCATACATCTCATATTGGCTAACATGAAAGAAAAGGAAAATAATGAATGCTAGAAGGGGGTGTGGAAAATAGAGACATGAATGCACTTCTGGTAGAGTTGTGTGAACTGATCCAGGCATTCTGAAGAACAACTTGGAACTATGACCAAAGCTACAAATTTGTGCATACCCTTTGATCCAATAATACTACTACTAGGTCTGTATCCCAAAGAAAAAGGAAAAGGACCTATATGTAAGGAATTATTTATATCAGGGTTTTTTTTTTTGTGACAAAGAATTGGAAATGAAGGGATGCCCATCAATTGAGGAATGCCTAAAAAAGTTGTGGCATATGATTATGATGAGATACTATGTGTTATGAGAAGTGATGATCAGGATGGTTTCAGAAACATCCAGGAATATTTATATGAACTGTTGCAAAGTGAAGAACACAACTAGGAGAACACTGTATACAGTAACAATAATCAACTGTGAAGGACTTTTAGCTACTCTGAACAATACATGATTGAAGACAATTCTAAAGAACTCATGATGAAAAAAATTCTTTCTACTGCCAGAGGGAAAACTGATAAATTATGAGTTCAAATTGAAGTATAATTTTTTTAACATTCTTTTATTTTTCCTTGTTTTCAACTTGGCTAACATGAAAACAAATTTTGCATAACTTCATATTTTTAAATGGGCATCATATTGCCTGTCTTTCCAGTGGGTGGGGGAAGGACTGGAGGAAAGGAGAGAATTTGGAACTCAAAACAAAAAAAAAGAATGTTTTAAGAAAAAACACTTTCTTTTCCACAATTAAATGAGGTCAGTAGTGCACAGCTTTTGTTTTTTTGATTTTTGATTTCATGAATGTGGGTAACTCCCAATGAGGAAACTTCCCTAGATTCAGGTCAGTATCTTCTCCACAATATGTAATTTTATCGGATTGCTTAGGACATTGAGAGGTTAAGTGACTTACCTTCAGCATCACACAGCCAACATGTGTCAGAGATGAACTCTTATATGATGATTATTTCCATTTTACTGATGAGAAAACTGATTCTCATAAGGGCTAAGTGATTTATTCTCAATCTAATAAGTGGTAGAACCAGGACCAAATTCCACTAAAACTAGTGCTCCTTTCATTATCTTTTGCAAATGTGAAGCATTTAGAATTTGTATTCTGTTTTTTAAGGGCCTAATATTAATCACTCTCATCTGTAGTCCATAACAGTTTGCAAAGTGTTTTTCTCACAACAGCCTACCAGAAAGTCTCAGAACAGAAAATAATCTGCCACCCGAGAAGAAATATTTCAAAGGGATTTGAAAAGTGTTTTATAATTGGCCTATTAGGTTACTTTGATGCTAATGTATCTACCATCATTTATAACTCAGGAAATAAACAAATGTCTCCTATCTCACATTAATTATGTTTTATTGATTAAAAGAATAGACAAAAACCCTTTGCATACTTTCTTTGACAACCAAGGGAAATAGTGGAAAATTCATTCCTTAGTGAGGATGGTATCCTTAAAAGAATCTCATTTCAAAAAACATATTAAAATGAGAAAGGATATATCAGTTCTCCAGGCAGAGTGAAAACTAGCTCAATGAAAAGTGCAAATTGGTCTTGGTCATTATCATTTCTGATCATTGTAACTTGCTTACTGGGAGCTGAAACCATCTGGTTTTTCTGTTAATCCTTTAAAACCCAATTGGTGGATCTTCTAGGGAAGAGAGGTAATAAACCTTGAAATATGGCCACCAGTCTTGCCAGCCTGCTTTTGAGTTAATTGCATGCAAACTTAAGTGTTTTTGGAAAAAACCAAAAGGAATTAAATGCTTCTGTCAACTCTTTGGGACTCAGCTGGAGCTCTGTGCACCTGTCACTGGCTTGGAGGAGGTTTCCTCTATAGTTAAGAACCCCTCCCTCTTGCTTTTGCTTCATTGGGGTTCTTAGGAGCCTCGTGAAACATTGGAATCCTCTTAATTGCATACTCACTCTCAGAGGCAGTGATGCTGCTTGAGCTCTGTGAACCTGCTTTCCTATGGGGCAGTTTTATTGTCCTGTGTTGAAGTGAGAACATTCCCACTCATTTTGGAGGGTTGACAATCCAATCCACCTATTATTTAACATAGATGCTATTTTTTGTGTAGGCATTTGTGCTTCCAAAGAGCTATGAAAAATCAGTAAGGAAGATCAGAAAATAGTGCTAAAAGGGACTCTAGAGGTCATCTGATCCAGAGGTTTCAATCACAGAGGCAACTCCCAGTTCCCCTGAAACCATATTAAAATATAATTGAGAAGTATTTTTAAAAAATATAGTAGAACATATATTATGTTAATATGTCATTTTCTAAGTCATCATGAGGCTGGCAGGGATCCTTATAAGTTTAGTTGTTCTGTTTCTATTTGAGTTTGACACGACTGTAAAAAGGAATTTTTAAATTTCTTTAATGGGGGACCTGGAGGTTCTCTTACCATAGAAATGTGTAGGAATTAACCAGCCCACAGTGAGAGGAAGTAGGAACTGGGAAGCTCAGTGTAGGTTGCAGGCTGTCAGTTGATGACAGTTAGGAGAGTGAGTTAAGGCTGGCAGTTGGTTGGTCAGTTGCTGACAGTTAGGGCTGGCAGTTGCGGGAAAGTTAGCTGCTGGGCATGAGTTGGTTATTGGGGTTTAGTGAATCAATTTGAGGTTTTAGATTATGCCTGGTCTGGCCAGGCACAAGAACATGTCCTTGAAGACAGAGTAGGGTTTTTATAAATTTTTGTTAGGATTAGGAATTTTAGGTATATTTATAGGGTATAAGATTATTAATCTCTCTTTCCTCTTTTCTATCTTTATGTGTGTGTGTGAGTGTGTATATATATTTAATAAAAGCTGCTAGAAGTTTTCTTTGGGTTAAAGGGATAATATTAATTTACAACTCTACTATATTCTTATTAAAACTTAAATTATTAAAAGCTGCTCTCTTATTTTGTCAAAACCCCTATTTTACCCCTTATATTTAATTGGCAACCATGAAGGGATCTCAAACCCACAACCTTCTGATCATTTTCTGTATTTTTTACTGAAACTATCCATAAGTTAAGTTCCTAGCAGTTAATTCTGTTACACGACTGACATTTATTGTGCACTGACTGTTTACAGACTTCTGTGTTAGACACTGGAGGAGGTACTAGGCTTAATGAAAACATGGCTCCTGCCCACTTTTATCTTGAATTTTAGTAGGGAGACAAGACAAGTAAATTATATTCAGTTTTGCATGATATGAAAAATGACATAATTTGTAAAATAAAATATCTTTACAAGAAAAGAAATAGAGTATAATACAAATGTAAAAACATACAAAAATAAATAATTATGCCTTAATTGATACTCAGACTCCTGGTGTGAAATTGGGAACTTCTACTGTCCACTGGGCTTTAGATACTCCTATAGTAATCAAAACCTGAGTTGAAGCACAGCACAGACTCAGTCAGGGCATTTAAATGGAGTGGTAAAGTCAGTGAAATGAATGTTATAGAAACATTCTCAGCAAACATTCCCTAAATAAATGCGTTCTTCTTTTCCCCATCATAGTCTGGAGAGGAATTCTTTATATCTAGATCCTTCTCTGGAGGGGAAGAGTGCAGTGTCTTGACTTCCCTTAGCCCTGGCACTTAGAACCAGTCCTTGGCCTTCTGATGGCACACCTCTTCCTAGCCAGCAGCCTTCTTGCCCACAAGACAAGCCCTGTTTTCTCAACGTCACATTGCTTCCATCTCAGGACTGGATACTGTGTCCTGTTCTTTTCTCCATGTGGCTTCCTCTTGGACTGTTTTCTCTTTTTTCCAGAATTTCTGTTTCTTCTTCACGGATGAAGTATCTTGCAAGCCCCAAGCACTGTTCTCCTGAGAAGTGAAGTCCTATTTGGAGGGCCTTAATATCTTTCACCCAGTTTGCCATTTTTCAAACCTGCCCTTATATTACACATAAACACATAAATAAAATATAGTATGATCAAATCCATTTACTTTCCCCAAATTTTGTTTAGTAAGGAAGATTTTTATTCTTCCTTTCACAATTGAGATGAGTTTTATACTTTGTGTTATTATTTATCTTTAGGGAATTATATCCAAAACATTTTTAAGAGACTGTGAGATTGTTAGGTAACAGCTGAGTATTAGATGAACATATAAATAGTTACCTCTACTAAAGTAACTAAAGGTTAGATTTTAAACCGAAAGGAAATGCAAGTTGGCTTTAGTTGTAAATGTGTATCAACAGAAGAAGATGACCTAATGTTTAGGACCTGTATAAACTAATTATGGTTACTGAGTGGCAAATTTAGACTCAGGAAAATCTTCCCAACTATTATAACTATCCAATAATAATATAAAGGGCAATTTCACTGAATGACCATTTATTGGGAATGTTGTAGAGAAGAGATTCCTTTACAGTTATGGTCAAGGCTAAAAAGACTTCTGATAGTTCTTCTAGAATTTGAAATATTCTTACCTGCAAGGTGATTGAGAGATTGATGTATTGGAAAGAACTCTGGATTTGAGGTCAAGGTTAATTAGTAGCTGGATGACCTTGGGCAAGTTCCTTCCCTTTTCTGATACCATATTTTAAAACAGGGGTTTGTATTTGATAATCTCAAAGATCCCTTCTAGCTCTCACATTCTCTGATTCTTTGTGTGACAGGTAGGATAATAAGAAACTTGCTTTTTAATTTTTTTCAGTTGTGCTTGACTACTCATGACCCTATTTGGACTTCTTTTGGCAAAGATTCTGTCTTTTTGTCTTTTTGTTTTCTAGCTCATATAGATGATTAAAGTAAGGCAAACAGGAGTAAACAACTTGGGATCTCATAGGTAGTAAGTGTCTGAGGCCAGATTTGAACTCAGGAAGGTTAGTTTTCCTGACTCCAGGCCCAGGACTCTACCTACTTTGTCACCTAGGTACCCTGTGAGGTAGGTAGTGCAAATATTATCTTTTTTCTCCTTCCTTCCTTCCTTCCTTCCTTCCTTCCTTCCTTCCTTCCTTCCTTCCTTCCTTCCTTCCTTCCTTCCTTCCTTCCTTCCTTCCTTCCTTCCTTCCTTCCTTCCTTCCTTCCTTCCTTCCTTCCTTCCTTCCTTCCTTCCTTCCTTCCTTCCTTCCTCCCTTCCTCCCTTCCTCCCTTCCTCCCTTCCTCCCTTCCTCCCTCCCTCCCTCCCTCCCTCCCTCCCTTATTCACCTATGCATTCACATAAACATTTTTGAGTTCTAAATTTTCTCCCTCAAGCCTCCCTCCCTCTCACTTGAGAAGGCAGGTGATACTGTAGCCATTATGCATGTCAAGTCATGTAGTGTGAACACTATTCAGTGCTGGGAGCCATCAGGCCACAATGTCACTTGTGGAAACCAAGAGATCACAAAATGACTCCTTGGCAGGATAGAATTGCCCACTCAGCCCCCTTTGTATGACTTCTCTCATCAACATTCCTTACTAATGAATTGACATGATTATTGTCCTCTCTCTAGTCTCCAAAAAAGTAATATAAGAGCAAAATGCTTGCACACTTTCCCCCAAAATATCACCAAAAGATCAGACTCTCAAAACCAAATCCAAAAGACCATCATGGGCTAACTTTTGCTTAGATATATAATTCCCACCAAAAGCTGTGCTCACAAGCCATGCCCAGATATTCCCTACTCCCATGCTCTGAACCTTATTCTCCTAAGCTAGTACATAAATCATTCATAAGGAGAGATCTGTACAAAATGCTTTGGTACACCATGCTTCATCATCATGCCTCAGTGACTTGATTTCACCAACCAAAACCCTCCTTGAAAAACTCCCTAACAAGCCCTGAAAAATGATCAGGCTAATATTAAATCTGAATTGTGTTTTCAGCACCCCTTTGATCTCTCAATTTCACTGCTATGATTGTTAATTATCTTCAGGATTTATGATTGATTATTTTTATTAAAGGTAATAAGTGATTTTCCTTGATTGTCTGTAAGCTCAAAGCAGAAAATTAAGCCATCTGTGATGAAATCATTTATCTTGTGTAAAACCTTTATGTATCCTGTCAGAATCAATAGCTACAATATAAGAGTAGAGAATGATCTCAGAATGTTAATCAAACGATTTGTTACAAGTTAATGTATCACTTATCCAGTTATCTTTACTCGAACATATATGTTGAATAATGTAGCTGTGTGCCAAGAAAATGGGTTTGAAAATAAAGGCTAAACCTGGGCATGGTGAAGCAGCCATTCCATGCAGAGCCTGGCCCCAGGTAGACAGACAGACAGACAGACAGACAGACAGACACACAGACACACACAGACACAGACACACACACAGACACACACAGACACACACACACACACACACACACACACACACACACACACGAACCTAGGCTGGGATACACTTTCCCAAGGCACTTAAGTTTTTGGATTAGGTTCTGACTAGTCTTGATGTTCTTGGACAAATGGCTTCACTTCTCTGGGCTATAGTTTCCTAATGTTAAAAATGAAGATAGAGGGCAGCTGGGTGCCTCAGTGGATTGAGAGCCAGACCTAGAGATAGGAGGTCCTGGGTGCAAATGTGACCTCATATTCTTCCTAGCTGGGTGACCCTGGGCAAGTCACTTAACCCTCATTGCCTAGCCTTTACTGGTCTTTTGCCTTGGAACCAATACACAGTAGTGATTGTTGGAAAGTTAGAGTTTATTAAAATAAAATAAAATGAAGATAAAAGGCACTGTCTACTTTCATAGTTCTTATCAGAAAAAATACTTTGTGAAGTAGGGGCAGCTAGGTGGCGCAGGAGATGGACTTGCCAGGCCTGGAGTCAGGAAGATATTATCTTCCAGTGTTTGAGAATCTGGCCTCAGACATTTACTAGCTATGAGAGACCCTGGGCAGGTCACTTAACCTGGTTCGCTTTAGTTTCCTCTTCTATAAAATGAGCTGGAGAAAGAAATGGCAAACCAGTCCAGGATGTTTGCCAAGAATACCTCAAATGGGATCATGAAGAGTAAGACATGACTAAAATAAATTGAACCACACAACTTTGAAATGCACAAAGTAGAAATAAAGAAATCAGAGTTATTAAAATCACTCCTGTTTTCCACATAAGAAAACTGAGCCTCAGTTATTTAAGGTGTCTTGCCCACAGAATGTGTCAGTCAGGATGCAAAGACATTTTCCTAATTGAAGTCAAAGGATGCTTCTTCCTGAATCTGTCCCTAAATTAAAAAAAAATTCCATGAATCAAATGATTCAATAATATAAGATAGTTATGAGTATTGGTATAGAGATTTATATGTTAATAGTTTTATAATGACTTCTACTCTTGATTTAACACCATTTTCATGTGCATATAGTACTGTATTTTTGAGTACTTGCTAGTAAAAATGATAGTCTATATTTATGGAGTGCGGTATATTTATGAAAGATTTCCATCCCCAAAATTCTGTGAATTAGGTAGTATAACTTTTATTTCCATTACACAGTTTAGAAAACTGAGGCTTAGAGAAACAAAAGTATTTGTTGAAGGTCGTAGAGTCTTCAGGTCTTCAAATCAGGTTTTTTTGATTCATCCATCCAGAATTCTTTTCACTGTACTACACATCCTCAGGGAATACAAAGATATATAAAATGCCGTTCCTTACTCTTGAGGAGCCTCCAGTTTACTAGAAGAAAGAAAGGGAAGGTAGCCTCAGACATTTCCTGGCTGTGTGACCCTAGGCAAGTCACTTCACCCATTATTTGGTCCTTACTGCTCTTCTGCCTTGGAACTAATTCAGGATATTGATTCTAAGACTGAAGATAAGGGTTTTTAAAAAACAAACAAAAAAAAGAAACAAGGGGAAGATAAGGAATTAAGCATTTATTTAGGTCCAGACACTTTGCTAAGGGTTTTTACAAGTATGTGTCATTTGATTTTTTGAACAACCTTTTTAAATAGGCATTGTTATTATTCCCATTTTACCTGCAAGGAAACTGAAGGAAATAGAAGTCAAATGACTTGCCCAGGGTTGTACAACTAGGCACTATCAGAGGCTGGATGTGACCTCAAGTGGTCCTGACTCCAGGCCCTGCCCTCTGTTCACTGTGACACCTAACTGCCCCGTGTACAGGATGATGATGTACACATCAGTTCAGCATAAAACAGTCCTATCTAGAGTAGAGAGCTGAGGGGTGGGAGCTGTGGAATGCAGGGAATTGCTGAGGAAAGTCTCTTTAGAGGATGGTGCCATTTCTTTTGGGCCTTAGTAAATGGTACAAGATTTCCGTAGATAGCAGTGGAGTGAAGGGTGTTCCAAGTGTAGAGGAGAACAGTGTAGTTGAAGGTGCAGAGATGAAAAAACAAGGTGTGTTTGAAGAGATTGACAGGTCATTGTGGCTGGAGTGTGTGTGTGTAGGTTGTAGTCTGTATCACATGGTGCCTGTGGTAGACCCTGAGGAAGTGCTGGACTGCCTGATTTTTGCAGTCCTTGATGTAATTTATTTAGAACTCTTTCTCTTTGGATTGTATTCTTATTATTACTTCTAGACCTAACTTTTTTTTTTAACTGTTACCTTCCATCTTAGAATCAATCCTGTGTATTGGTTCCAAGGCAGAAGAGTGGCAAGGACTAGGCAATTGGGGTTAAGTGACTTGCCCAGGGTCACACAGATAGGAAGAATCTGAGGCCAGATTTGAACCCAGGGCCTCTCATCTCTAGGCCTGGCTCTCAGTCCACTGAGCCACCCAGCTTGCCTCCTAGACCTAACTTTTGAATGGGTAATCAGAAATAATTGTAACTCTCACATTTCTTTGATTTTAGATGGTCTTAATGTTTATAAATTGCTTTCCTCACAATATCCCCATGAGATATGCAGTAGTGCAAAGATTATTGCCCCCATTTTACTGATAAGGAAGCTGAAATAAGGTGATTTGGATGAATTCATCCAGCTACTCAGTTTTAGAGTTGGGATCCAAACCTAGGTAATATAACTTCACATCCGACTGTTTCCACTTTGCCACAGACTCTTAGGTTCATAGATCCAGAGCTAGAAGGAACCTTAAGAGGCCATCTTGTCCACTGTCTTCACTTGATACACGAAGAAATTGAGGGCCAGGAAGGTTGAGACTTGCCCAAGGTCATATATACATTCAATAAGTTTCAGAGGTGGTATTTGAACCCACAGTGATGATGATTTAGTCTAGGCCTCCTTAAGGCATGAAATCTCATCTACAGTGCCCAACACATGGTTAGTCTATTTAACTGCTCTTTGAACATTGGCAGTGACAGGGAAATTATGACTTCATAAGGTAGCCCTTGCCATTTTTGGACAGTGTCCTGCCTTGGTGCAATCTCTCAGTGGTTAATTTTGGGGGTCATTCCCTCAAAAGACTGTTCTGCTCACAGTTGGCCCCTAATAAATGTTGAAATGGATTTCTCCATTTTACCAGGCCTTAGGCCTTCTCCTTCTCTGTATTTTCTTTTGTAGAGCATGTTATTTTGAATGTGTTATTAGCACAGAGCTCTGATATTTATTAATCAGTAAAAAAAAGTCTGTGAGGCTTGGTCTATTTGTGCCAGCTGCTTTTTAGCTATTTTTAATGTGCCTTCATGTTGAGTCCTTTGTATTACTATTTTAAACTTTCTTCTATGTTTTTAGTTTTTTTAAGCCAAAGAGCTTCTATCTCTTGGTTCCAACCAACTGATTGCCTGTGCATAGGTGTACTTACTTTCCTTGAGTGAGCACCCTTCTGTAGACAGCTGTGAATGTGTTCAATAGCACAGGTGAGTTGAGTTGGTATTACTTTCTTTCATTTGTTAGAACTCAAAGAAGATTATATTTGGAAGGGCCCTGAGAAAAGAAATGTCAGCCCTACAAAGGATTGAAGACACAAACGGTCAGAGTTGAGGGTGGGTGATGGAGGCTTTCAAGATCCGTTAGTCCAACATGACTATTTTACAGAGGAGGACACTGAATGTCAGGATGGGGAAGTGACTTGCCTAATGTCACTCAGTGAATTGGGAGTTCAAGCCTAAGTCTTCATACTTCCAAGTGCTTGTATGCTTTTTCCACATTAAGCTATAGAGTAGCCAAGTATAGGGATAGCTGTTTCTGACTTTTACTTCTCTCCATTGTAGGAGCAGACACAGTAGTAAATTTTGTCTATTAAATAGTTGCAATAACTTGTATTTCTACGGTATTTTATGTCTTCCAGAGTTTCCTCTGCAGCAAACCTAAGAAGTAGACTCAATGTATTGTTAATCACTTTTTTATAAAATGTGGAACAGATTAAGTGACTTACTTGGATGTAGTCACAAAGCCAGGAAGTATCTGATCTTTGTCTCAAATTCAGATCTAGATAGCTCTTCTTACTTTGAGGTTCTATGCTGTCTGTTGTAGTGTAATAGAAATAGGATTTGGAGACAGTACCTGAGTGACCTTGAGCAAGTCAGTGACCATTTTCTGCACTCATAAAATGATGGAATGGATTAACTGATCTCTAAGCTTCTTTCTAGCTCTAAAGCCTATGATAACCTATGCTATTTTAAAGAAACAGACATGGAAAAGTAATGGAAAAGCAGGAAGTGAAATGACATGGAATGTAAGTCAATAATATTTATTAGGGGTTTATAAATGTGTCAGGCAGTGTACTGAGTGCTGGAGTTACAGAGAAAGACAAAAACCAGTGCTAGCCGTCATGTATATGTATATTACTAGATACACAGAAGTTATATATAGAGTAGATGAAAAGGTCATCAGAAAGGGAAAGGATTAACAAACAACTTGGTGAGGGAGTGGGGGTACAACCTACAAAAGCCTTCTATAGAAGATAGGCTTGGAGGTGATTTTTGAAGGAAGCCAGGGAAACCAAGAGGCAGAGGTGAGGAAGTAGAAAATTCCAGGAATGAGGGACAGCTGGTACAAAGGCATGTAGATAGAACGTGTGAGGAGCAGCAAGTAGGCAAATAGAGAGATTGTGGAATACAGAAGAGAAGAGTCACTTTGTGTTGGGGAATTCAGGGAAGGATTCTTAGAAGAGAGCTGAAACACTTTCATAGGATTTAGAGGTGAAAGGAATCTGAGATTATGTTCTTATATTGGAGAATGGAAAAGCATTTCAAAAAGCCTTTAAAGCACTACTTAGTGTGAACTGCTGGATCATCATCTTCATCCTGTTGAAGGCCCTCAAAGTTTATGCAATCTGAACAAGCACTAAAGGAACTAGACATGTTCCTTGGCTGAATTTCTAGAATATAGAAAACTTCAGGGGAACTGGATAGCTTTCTCCAGTCTTTAAGCATTTGGAGCTATGTCAGGTGAAAGAGGGGTTAGACTTGTTCATTTCTAGCCTCAGAGAACAAAACTAAAAGGGATGGGTGGAATTTTTAAAAAGGCATATGGAAGCTTGAGATGAGGATAAAGCCCTTTTTATTTAAAGCTAGACAGAAGTTTGGAATGTGTTGCCTCCAAGAGACATTGGAGTTTTCCTTTTCCTGGAGTTTTCCTTTTCCTGGAGTTTTCAAAGCAAAGGTTTTAATGATCATTTGTTGAGAATGTTGTAGAAAGAATTCTTCAGATGATCTCTGAGATCTGTGCTTACTTACGCACTGAAATTCTGTCATAGCTCAACCCCTTTATTTAACTGATGAGGAAACAGACCCAGAGAAGTTAAATTATTTGTCGAAGGTGATATAGGAAATAAATAGCAGAGCTAAGATATGAACCCAAGTCCCAAGTCTAAAGTGAGTATCTTTCTACTGTGTCATTTATCTTTTCTTGGCACTGATTGTTAGGAAGACAGGAAGATCTGATTGATGTGATATTGCTAGTAGCTTCCTTTTGGTATCCTATTCCAAGTGAATTTTACTTTCCTTTTCTGTTCGAAGTGACCTCTTTTCTTTCCTACACTGTTAAGTAGCTCCCTGCCTATTCCATAATCTATGCCAGTCTAGAGAACAGTTAGGATATTTTTATGTTCTTCATATTTCCTTCTATGGTATATTAATGGAGCCTATTATGACATTTTCAATTTTTCATTAGCACCTTAAAAGCATTTTATTATTTTTCAACCAACTAACATCCATAAGAAATCACATTCCCCATTGGGGAAAAAGCAACAACAAAAACTCAAAACCCTTCTAACAACAACACACAGTCAAACAAAAACCAAATTCTAATAATCAAAAGTATTCATCATATTCTGAATCTTGAATCTATCACCATTGTAAGATAGTGGGTAACATTTCATCAAGAGCTCCCTGGAATTGTCATTATTGATTAGAGTTCTTAAGTTTTTCAAAATTGTTTCTTTGCAAGGTTGTTATTGCTTAAATTGTTTTAGACTCTTCACTATACTCTGCATCAGTTTATTCAAGCCTTTCTAAATTTCTCTGAAATGATCCCTTTCATCATTTCTTATGGCTCAGTATCATTCCATTTCATTCATATGTTATAATTTGTTCAGTCATTCCCCAATTGATAGGCTTCATTTTCATTTAAATAACTAAGTAGTGAAGCATTCATAAAGAAAGAAGAACATGGTCTAATAGTAGTATTTTCTAAATCCTTACCTTCCATCTTAGAATCATTTCTATGTATTGGTGGCAAGGCAGAAGAATAGTAAAGGCTAGGCAGATTTGAACCCAGGACCTCTTGTCTCTAGGTCTGACTCTCAATCCACTTAGCTACCTAGCTGTCCAGTAGGTCTAGTATTTTTAATCCAACTCTTTGGGAGGAAGGAAAGAAGGGTCATCTAAAGTTTGATGGATTTCTCCTCAGAGTAATATTTTCAAGTGCATAAAATAAGAAACTAATTATATTGGCTTATAGTTATCAAAATAGTAAGAAAAAGACAAATCTGCAAACCCTTGATCTAGCCCTCCTTGCTCATTTTATAGATTGGGGGAGGTGACTTGTACAAGATCACACATTCCATTAGTGGCATCACTGGGACTTTCCATTTAGGGAAATTTTCTGACTGTTCCGAGATCTTTTATTTCTACTGTGTGACCCTAGAAGGCAGAACAAAGAACAGTGGGCTGAAATAGAGAGAAACACATTTCAGTTCAGTTTAAAGAATTTTCCAGGAGTCAGAGCTCCCTCACAGAAGAGCAGGTTGCTTTGGGTAAATTATGAACTCCAAATCACTAGAGAAAATTAAGTAGAAGCTGAATGACCACCTGTATGGGACACATTATATCTTTAAAATAACCCTGAGAAGTAGCTCAAAGTATTATTATCCCAATTTTATAGATGAAAAACTGAAACTTAAGCGATGGGCAAAGTTGTCATACAGCTGGTAGTTGGAGTTGGATTTGAATCCTTTTAGCTCTTAACAGTGTGATTCCAGAAATGTATATACTGAATGACTTATTAGGTGCCAGGCATTGGGCTTAGAGAGCTCCAGGTTTGTGCTGAGAAATGTGTCTTTGCAAAGAACAAAAATTCAAAAGTTGATGAGTTGGTGAAAAATGAAAGGCTTGGGAAGCAGGTAATTGCAGCTGTTGCTAGATATTCATTTGTTATCAAAATGCACTGTGTCTGCATTCCCTTCTTCCTCTCTCTGGCTGACTGCCAAATATTTGCAGGCGCTCTAGGGCTGGCCTACCTGCTGACCTAAACCTGCTTGCCTTAGGAAAATGAGACAGGAGCTGGAGCTGGCGTCCTTTGAATGCCATCTGTTTCCTGACACACAGATGCTGTCTTTGCACTCCCAACTTAGTGCAACTCCCATAATTAATTCATCTCCAGATAACCCTTCCAGGAGAGTAATTCGGCATCAGCTTCCAATGTAATGAAAGCCCCACATAGGCAACCAGCTGCAAAATGAATGGAGGAGGGTTTGGGCTGTTGGCTGAGACTGTCAGGATGTGAGACATCAGAGGACAGCAGGAAGGAAGCCAGTTTGAGAACCCAGGTGAGGAGAAGCAGACCAGTGCATGGGAACAAGTTCCAGATAAGGATGGGAGGGCTAGGACTTTGGGTGTCACTCTGTGACCTTCATGGAATTGGTTTGTTATTTAAGCTCCAATTTTTCTCCAGGAAAATATGAATATGTCACTTAACTATCTTGAGACCTTGGGCAAACCCTTCTAAGTTCCCTTCAAGTTCCACTTTGCTTTTATGTAAAGTGAGGTTGTTAATCTGCCCCTGTCTCACTCACTGGGTTCTTATGTTGCAAATAAGATGTAAATGATTTCTAGTTCAGTTCAACTCCTTCTCTAGCTCATTTTAATCACAAGGAAACTGAGGCAAACAGTGAAGTGATTTGCCCAGAGTTACCCAGCTAGTGAGTGGCTGAGGCTGGATTTGAACTCAAGTATTCCTGACTTTAGACCTAGTACTGTATCAACTGAGCTACCTACCTGCCTCCAGATGATTTCTAGTAGTAGTATATTTCTAGTAGTAAATAGCAAAATACTCTGTATTTGTAAATTCCTGTATAAATTGCAGCCAGGTGGCACAGTATATAGAGTAATGGATCAGGAAGACCTGAGTTCAAAATTTGTCCCAGACAACTACTCTGGGCAAGTCATTATGCCTCAATTTCCTCATCTATAAAATGGGGATAATAATCATACCTATCTCCCAGGGTTGTCCAGAGCATCAAAACAAAATAATTGTGAAGTTCTTAGCACAGTGCCTGGCACACAATAGGCACTATCTAAATGTTAGCTCTTGTTATAATAGCTAACACTGCTATTGAAATGGAGAATCAAAGTGCATTTTGGAGAAAGTGACACAAGAATTACATTAGACTGCCTTAGACATTTGCCATATTAATAGGAACTTCATTTATAGTGGGTGTAGGAAGCCTTTATACTTCTAGATCCATGATTTCATTTGTAAAGGTTCTTGGATACTCCTTCCACAAACATAGATCCCATTCCTGTCTGTGTGTTGACTGTGACCAAGAGTAAAAAATCTTCATCTTTTTTCTGATCTTCTGGTGATGAGCTTTTTTGTACCCAGGCTAGTCTTCAGATCGTAGATATACAATTGCCTGCTTCAATTTTAAGCCTTTCCAACTTTATCAGATCTTTCAGAATTTGTGGCCCAGGAAAACATAAGAGAAATGAGAATTATATTCTTATATCTGTACTAACATGGAATCAGAAAAGGGCTTTTGTGGAAGTACATGCCTAATAATGATAATTTAAAAAGAATAATAATAGTAACTCACATTTCCCATGGGCTTTACAGTTTACAAAGCCCATTTCTTATACTTTTCTCTCTGAGATTAACTCCCATTGACACTGTACATATATATATACATATATATATAGGTTTTCTATATACATAGTTCTTTGGATAGTGTCTTCTCCAGTAGAGTGTGAACTTCTTGAGGGCAGGAACCCTGCTTTTGCCTCTTGAATCTCTAGTGCTTAGTACAGTGTCTGGAGTTCTCTTTTGATGTAGTGAAGATACTTTATATATAGACACATAAAATACTTTATGTATATATAAAAATATAGAAACAAAGTATCTTCACCACATTTTTATATGTATATGCGCACATATATCTAATGTTTATGTTTTAAGATTTGTGCCAAGAGAATATATTTAATAAATTTAAAATGGCTTGATTTCCTTTCTGTCTTTCCTCTTCCATCCCCATTCTTCTTGCCTATCACTGGATATAATATGGATTTGAAGTCTCTTAAGATATTTGTAGTATTTATTGAATAGAGATTTATATTGTCTGTTGCTAATTTTAAAAAGTCTCCATTATTGAAGTATTTTCATTGCTTCTAACGTGCTCAATAATGATTTGTAAAAGCAATAGTACAAGTTTATATATGAGGAAAGTCCTAGAGAATGAAGTGTTTAACCTGCAGTCACCCAGCTAGTGAGTAGTGGAGCCAGAACTTCACTACAGTTCTTTCTGGCTATAATTATAGCTCTCCTCCTGTTCCTATGCTGAGCCTGGCAAAGGGCAAATGTCACTGTCGGAGTCTTGAGCTGCTTTAGCTTACCCATGGCATTTCCCTGGACTCTGGAAAGTGAGCCTCTTAGGGCTATATCCTTTTGGGTGCCTATATCCTTTTTATGGAATCTCCTTTTATTTTCCCTTTTGGTTGCTTTTCTAGCCCCTTCCTGCTTTTTGTATTTACCATGTACCAGGAACTGTGCTAAGTGCTTTACAAATATTTTATTATTTGAGCCTCCCTACAGTCCTGAGAGGTAGGTGCTATTATTATCCCTATTTTACATTGAGGAAAGTGAGGCAAACAGAGGTCCACTTGTCCAGGGTTATACAGCTAAGAACTATATGAGATAAGATTTCAACTCATGTCTTTCCTGACTCCTGGCTTGGTATTCTATCCATTGTGCCACTTATTTGCCTAATTAGGGAAACTGAGGCTGAGCGAAATGAACTGAATTGCCCATAATCACATAGGAACTACTAAATAAGAGATCTGGGATTGGATGCAGAGATGGAAAAGAATGTTAGATTATATAATGTTAGAATGGAGAGTAGAACATTGAATGTCCAAGCTAGGAGATTTTCTAGTCTGATCCCCTTTTTTGTACAGTTGAGAACACTGAATGAAGTCTTATTGACACAGTGAGTCAGTAATAGAGCTTAGACTTGTGTCTAAGTTAACTTTCCTTTCCACATACAGTCCCTGATCAGAGCTAAAGTTTTCTATGTGGAGATGAACTTAGCCTTTTGGGCAAAGAAATTATACTAGAACACCTGTGTTTTGGGTACTTTCTTCCTGGTTTAATTCAAGTATTCTGTCCTTCTGAAAAAGTTAGCTGTATAATAAGAATTCTAACTAGTGATTTGTTACAGAGTTCTTACATTGTTCACTCATTTGAACACTAGACCAACCTTGTGAAATTGGTAGAGAATTATTATTCTCTCTTTTAGGGGAGCATGATTTTGCCAGGTCATTTGGGTCCAAAGATGTGGTGAGAAATCTATCAAATCTGATAGGGAAAAAACTCACATTTTTTACTCATATTTACATACAAAATTCAGCAAAGGTGAAATATTTCTTTTTGGTTAAACAATTTTGTTGAAAAAGCACATACCACAATATGTTGCAAAAGCAGAAGGAGAAGCTGTGCTTGTTCCAAATACCAGATAAGTAAATGGAATGGAATAAATTACTGTGAAGGCTAGTATACTGAATAAGGATCTAGCAAATAATATTTGCTATTTCTGCTCACAAACTCCTGAGACTACCTTTAGTAATAATGGCTTCTGTGGTAATAGGGAATAGAGTAATTTTATGGGGAAGCTAGAAGAGAGGGGAGGGGTTTAGATCTAGTCTTACTTGCATCATCGACATATGTGGTAGACACCTTGGACCACTGCTATTTATCAGCCTTCCTCTGTTAGTCCTTATATAGTTGAATATCTTGGATTGAAGGGTCTTTTTCTTTGCTAGCATTCTTTGATTCCAGGCATCTGTGAGATGCCCAGAATGATATCTGGAGCTCTTATCTTCCAAAGTACATATCAATCTTTTTGTTTATCTTGTCATTTTAACCCTTACCTTCTGTATTAGAATTGATAGTAAATATGGATTCCAAGGCAGAAGTGGGATACGGGCTAATTGGGGTTGTGACTTGCCCAGGGTCACACAGCTACGCAATGTCTGAGGCTAGATTTGAACATAGGACTTCTCCTAGGACTGTCTCCAGGCCTATCCACTGAGCTTGCTAACCTCCCCATAATCCATCTTTTTTTTTTTGTGACAAATTCTGATTTTCATTTCTATGGCAGTCAGTCACCTAGCATTTATTAAGCTACTATTGTATACCAAATATGGTGCTAAGTATTGGGGATAAAAAGCCAAAACACAAGTCCTTGCTTTCAAGTAGCTTGAAGTCTAATGGGACTGCACACAATCTACATGTAAATGTAGGATAAGAGAATAAATCACAGAGAAACACCAAGATTATAGGACAACTGGGAAGTTTTCTTAAAAAAAAATGGATTTTTATTGATGTGTTTTTTTACATTGTCATAGTTTCTTCTACTAACCTTTTCTTTAGAGAGCCCGTCTACATAACATAGTTTTTTTAAAGATAAAAAAAGAGGGATAAAATTAGTATGATTGATTAGCACATTGAAAAAGTCTAAAAATGTGTGCAGTGTGGAAGACCTCTGGACCTTTCATCTTTGCAGAGGGATGGGTTAGGCGTATTCTGTAATAGCTCCTCTTTTAAACTGTGCTTGTTCTTGTTTACATTTATGTTGTAGTTACTATGTATATTGGTTCCTTCAATCTGCTGACTTTACTTTGTATCAGCTCATGTAGATCTTCCCATGCTTCTCTGAATTCATGACATCATTTCTTTCAACATAGTAATATTCCATTACAAGCAGCTGGGTGATATAATGGATAGAGCACTGGTCCTGGAGTCAGGAAGGGCTGAGTTCAAATCCAACCTTAAATTCAGCCTCACATACTTACTAGTTGTATTATTCTGGGCAAGTCATTTAATCTCTGTTTGCCTCAGTTTCTTCAGTTGTAAAATAAGGATAACAACAGCATCTACCCCTCACGTTTTTTTTTTTCTGTGAAGATAAGATGAGGTAATATTTGTAAAGTTGTTAGCACAGTGCTTGGCACCTAATAGAAGTGAAATATATGCTTATTCCCTTTCCTTCTCCATTGCATTCATGTATTATATTTTGTTTTGCCATTCTTCAATCAACAGACATCCACTTTGTTTTCATTTATTTTTGCAATTGGATAGTGCTGGTGTAAATATTTTATTGTATATTGATTGAGACTTCTTAGAAATCAGTGACCTCCTTGAGGTATAAGCCTAGTAATAGAATTTCTGGGCCAAAAGTTATGGACATTTTGGTCACTTTATTTGCATAATTCCATATTACTTTTCAAAATGATTGTACCAGTTCACAGCTTTACCACCAATGTATCAGCTTGCCTATCTTCCTACAATTCCAACATTGGCTACTGCTCTCTTTTATCATCTTTGCCAATTTGCAGGATGTGAGGTTAAGCCGCAAGGATGTTTTCATTTTTCATTTTTCTTATATTTGTAATTTGAAACATTTTCCCATTTGGTTGTTAATACTTTGTAATTTTCAGAACTGTTGTTCATATTCTTTGACCACCCACTTATTGGAAAATGGCTGTTTATCATATATATGTGTGTGCATTTAAATTCATACATATACATACATAACACATGTAACTGCTTTATAATATGTTTTACTGTTTGGAAATGCTATTACTCCCTTGTCCCTGTCTCTTTTGGGGGAAAGACTTCTTGAAAGAAGGTGGGCCTTTAGCTGATACTTGAAGGAAGCCAGGAAAGTTAGGTCAGAGGAAATATCTCTTCCCTTCAGAATGAGTTAAGGGATTTTAGGGAATGGGATGAATGAGGTTATATTGATAATCCAAAGTTCAAGGAAGTCACAATCTTATCACCCTCAGAGACTGGCATCAGGGAGCTGTAGCCAGAGCATTGGGACTAGGAGTCAAGCTGGGGGTCCAAGCCCATACCTGCCAGTGCTATGCTTTGTGTCTTTCAGGAAGTTACTCCATGTCTTGGAGCCTCAGTTGTTTCTTACAAATGTTCCTATTCAGCCCTAAAATTCTATGAGTTGGGAAATTAGGATTTAGGAATATGGATGGTTGGGACCCTATAGATATCATTCCCTTCTCTTTGGCTCCTACATTTTATTTTGCCCTATGCATCCTCAGATGCTTGACAATATAGGTATGATGTAAAATTTTATCTTCAACTTCTAGAATTTCAGAGCTGGAATTAAAATATAGAATGTCAGTAAGGGAGATACTTTAGAAAATAAGAGGCCAAAACTTGGAGTCAGTGGAATGGAATTGGATTTGTCTTTGGAAATCCTCAAGTTCAATCCCCTTATTTTATTAAAGAGAAAACTGAATACTAAAAGGTTGGAAGGAACTTATTTAATGTTACATAAGTTGGAACTATATTGAGTTTAAGGCCAAGGAGCCTTAAACTGTCTTAATTCTTTACCCTTTGTGGCATTCTTTTGCTCTACTTGGTATAAGTATAAACTCTGCCTGGCTTGGCTGTTTCCCATTACAAATAAAATTTGTTAAATTTTTTTTGTTTTATTCCCTAAAATCCTTTCTAGAACTCAGTAGTGGAATAATTCAACTGGATAGAACGTCCTTGGCTGCTTTTATAAACTGGAAAAACCCAATAACTTGGGTCTTTTATGGCTTTTATTTACTTTTAAAAAAACCAGTAAAATGGCAAATAGAAACCTTAGAATAGGCTCTTCTTAATCATAGTATTTTAAAGGGAACATACTAATCTGAAGGGCTGTTTTGGGCCCAAGGGAGTGAGAGGAGGTAGCACCGTATAGTTAATGACAAGCAGTGGATTCAAATGAGCAGCCTGGGATTCAAAGCCAGGGTCTCCTGCTGGCCACTTTTGCAATCTTGACCTTATCATAGCTTCTTTCTGGGCCTCTGATTCTTTGCAAAATTAAGCGTTGTTGTGATCTTTCAAGTTCTAACTTATCATCTTATGACTTGTTTTGGGGAACCTCAAAGGTGGGACATCAGACAAATGGGATGTCATTAAACTGAATCTGCTGCCCTCTCCAAGCAGGAACTTAACTAACAATCAGAGCTGACCCAGGGTGGAATGGGCTGCCTTGATAAGGTAATTGGATCCCTGTCCTTTGGAAGCCCAAGTATAGAGGCTGAATGACCATCTGTCAGGGAAGTTGTAAAGGGGATTCCCTTATTGGGTCAAAGGTTGAACTAAATATAAATACCATCTCAGGTCTCATTAAACTTTTTGAGACTTTTGACTCTGTGATTCTAAAGGCTATTCTAAATGTTTGATGCATATTAAACATATTGTAGGCATTTAAGGGTAGGATGATTACCTTGTAGTGAGTGGCTCTCACATCAGAGAAAGTGACTTTTCTAATTGGATCTGTCTGGATCTCTAGAGATTGGTCATAGGAATTAGAGCTAGAAAAGATCTTAGAGATTATCTAGTTCAGTTGTTTCATTTTATAGATGAGGAAAGTGAAACCCAGAGAAAGGAAGACATTTCCCCCTGGTCACCCAGCTCATAAATAACCGAGCCAAGATGGAAAAACCCAGAACTCCTGGCTTCAAAGTCAGTACTCTCCATTCCTCTAGCCTACCTTTGTTGGGAGAGAAAGAAAAAAGAAATCTCTGGCATTTATCAAGCTTCCTTTAAAGTTTGCAAAGCACTTTACACGGTTACTTCATTTGTTCTTTATTACTATGCAAAAGAGAGAGGTACCAGGATCTTTGTTATCTCCGTTTTATAGATGAGGAAGCTAAGGATTAGAGCAATTGTATGTCTTGTTCTTACTTATTTTGCTGGGGAAATGCCAGAATTGCTCCTGACTACAGATGCAGTGCTTTCCATACAACTATGTGACCTTTCAGGTATATATTGATAAGGGCAGTATATTGGAATGACTTGGGGTCAGAAAACCTTGTGGATATGTCAGGGCCCACCACTGACTCACTGAAACCCAGCCTTAGGTTCTTTCTTGAAAAACAAAAAAACAGTAGTTCTAATTTTGATTTTCCTTATTAGCTAAGTGGTTGATGCCAGGTGAGATGATAAACTTTGGGGAAGAAAGTGTTCTGACTATAGATATATTGGTCTTGCCTAAATGTACTTAAATGCCCTGACATTTCTCTGTAAATCCAGTAAGTTATTTAACTTTTAAGTGTTTCAGAATGTTATTCGCATCTTTGATTGCTTCTTTGTCCAAAGTTTTTTTTAAAAACATCTAAACAGAAGTAACTCTTAGCTCTCTTCCACACTTCACATTTGAATAAGAGCACCTACAGTTGGAACTTGCATTAGAAATTATCTTGTCACAGAATCTTAGAATTATGGGATCATAATAAAGGTTTGTATAGACCTGATAATTGGATGTCTATCATCTTGAGGCCAAATTTATGCTAGATAACTTTGGAATAGTTTATTACCAGAGTGCTGGTTATCTCCCCAACCCTGGCCCCCCTTCTCATTCCTCCCCCTCCCCCTTTAACAGAACTGAAGTGGTTACTTTTGATCCTCAAAAGGACTCTTTTAATTATATTATTTTTATTAGTTGTAAAAAAAAGAACTTTTAATCAATATGTTTGTTTCCTATGAAAAGACTGTTGGAGAGAGGGCAATGTTTAAGAGAAAGGAATAAATCATTAGAGAATTTCAGGCATTTGTTGGGGGTAGTATTTCTTAGGTAGGGGCATTCATGGTATTTCTTAAACTACATGCCACAGACATAACTTCCACTTCTTCATGTATATGATAGCCTTGGTTATATATTTTATTTTTGTATCCTTATCACTTATGTGATCAGTATCACTATAGGTCTCTGGCAAATAGTAAACATTTACTAAATGCTTATTTATAAATTAATACAAAAGCCAAATAAACAAAAACACAGAGCTGAAGTATTGTTATTATTAAGTAAGCAAGATAAACCTGGCAATGTGAAAAATGACTAGCTGTGAGCTCATCATCATCATCACTGAGTTAGGGATCTTCTTAAACCATATACTCTTTGCAGGGCAGTTTTAAGCTGTTTAAAATTCTCATCAATTATTTAGTTTCTTAATTTATGTAAAATAGTAGGATGATGGGCATTTGTTGCATTAGGATTTGTAACAAACTTAATGTCCTTACTGCCAGCACTAGAGAGAGCTGTTGCTGGGCCTGACCCAACACTAACCACTTCACTAGAGGTGTCAGACATGGGGCTCACTTTCTTTTTTTCTTTTAGGCCTTTTAAAAATGTTTTATCGTAGTAACAAATTTTCACATAAGTTTTCCAAAGTCATATGATCCATATTGTCTCCCTCTGTTTTTCCCTCCCCCCTCCTGGAACTGACAAGCAATTTAAATCTGGGTTATACATGTATTATCATGTAAAACATGTTTCTTTATTATAGAATTGTTGTGACTATTAACAGTAACACCATTGCCCTTGCTTTGAAAGATTCCTGGACTTCACAATGGGGGGTGGGTGGGATGGGCGGGCTAAAGGATGGGAAGGAGGAAGAAAATTTGGCTCAAAATTTAAAAAATTCTAATGATTATTAAAAATGTTTTTCTTAAAATTTAACTATTAAAAGTAAAAAGAACTTGTGGCTCCTGGATTTCTAGTTCATTTCTTTATGTTGCTCTGTTCTTAATTACAATTCCGTATGTATATATAGTACTTTATAAGTAATAGGAGACTTTTATATTTGTTGTCCTACTGAGTCCTTATAGCAGTCTTGTGAGGGAGGCAGGGCTGAGACTATTATAATCATTTTATGGATAAGGAAAATAAAGTTTATGTGAGTCAAAGAACTCTCTCATGGTCTTTCAGCAAGTTAATGGTAGAATTGAGATTTGACACCCCCTTCTTCCCACTTTGGATTCTATTCTACCTGTCATTGAACCTTTTTGAACCTCAGTTTCCTCAGCTATAAAACAACTGGATTAGATGGTCTCAAAGATTTCTTCTAGTTCTAATCTATGATCCTCTGATTTTGATGGATTTGGCCAGAAGTAGATGCATTGAAAACTACTTCATGCCATACTTTTCAGTCCTGGAAATTCTCTTTTGAGAAGGAAATGTGTAGTCATTAGAGAAACATATAGTACTGTAGAATCCTAGACTATCAGAGCTGCAAAGGGCACTGAGAGGCTAGTGCAACCCATTCATCTTTGTAGAATGGGAACGAAACTGAGACCCAGAGAGGGAAGAGAACATAAGAAGCCAGAACCCACCCTCCTGATTTCCTACCCATCACTCTTCTTACCAGACCTGGCTGTCTCTATTATAGCTAAAATTTTATTCAGTATTGTGGTTGTGGCCTTCTTCAGAACCCCAGAGGACTCCTAGGCTACACATAACTTACACTTAAGATGCTGAAAGTGTTTGTTCAGAGCATGGAGCTATCCATCTTCAATTTCTGTTTCTTCCATGAAGCCTTCTCTGACTCTTTCCTCTGAACTTCAGTAGTTCTTTAGCTTATGCCTTTTAATATGCATTTTTTGCATAGCTTCATACTTAAAAAAAACCTTCCTTCTAGATTGTGTAATACATCTGGGGTCTTGCACATACCATGGATTAGTGAATATTATGAAATAAACAAGTAGATAAATTAGGCAAGTATGTACATAATATCTTTTGTACACTGATCTGTTGAAGCAATGTTCATTGAATCTATAACTTTGACATGCCATTAATTTACATTTCAAGGGTAAAAGATTTATCTTTTGGATTCTTCAAATAGGAAAGGAGATTATTAGACTTACTGAGCCTTAAAATCCTAGACTTATAGAATTAACATATGTATAACATTTTTACAAACTGTTTTCCTCCTGAAAGCGGAAATTAATCGTCCCACTTAACACATGAGGGAAAGTTACTTGTCTAGATTCATATAGCTAAAAAGTGTCAGAGATGGGTTTCAAGCTTGTCATTATTCAAGCAAGTCATTATTGCTAGCCTTCAATATCATATTGCCATTTAAAAGACTTAAAAAGCAAAAATTAAAAAAGCCTTTCTTACTTTGTCTTAGAATCACTAATGACTAAGAATTGGTTCCAAGGTAGAAGAGTGGTAAGGGCTAGGCAGTTAGGGTTAAGAGTCTTGTCCAAGGTCACACAGCTAGGAAGTGGCAGAGGTCACATTTGAAGCCAGGACTTCCCATCTCCAGACTTGGTGCTCTAACCACCAAGCCACCTAGCTGCCTCTGAAAGACACTTAAAATTATAAACTTTTTTAAGTCATAGAATTTTAAACTCAGAGAATTCTATAATATTGTAGTTGAAAGACAACCTTAGCATTTCTTCAAAAATTTTTACTGGTACCATGATGCCCTCTATAACATGGGTATTAGGTAGCATAATAGATAGAATACTGAACCTGGGGTCAGAAAGACCTGGGGTCAAATCTAGCCACAGATACTTACCATGTAGCTCTGGGTAAGTAATTTATTTAACCTCTGCTTGCATTTCTTTATGTGTAAAATGGGGCTAAGTGAAGAATCCATCTCTTAAAGTTATTGTGAGGATAAAATGAGATAATGTTTGTTAAGTGCTTTGGAAATCTGGAGTGCTGTAAAATATTAGCATAGCCTCTCTGGCATTCAGCATCTGTGTATTCAATTTCTTTTTTAAATCCTTCTACTTCCAGGGAACTCATTAACTATTTAGTCTGCCTCTTCCACTTTTAGACAGTTCTTATCAGAGGAAAACTCTGCCTTTAGATCAAATCCTTGTAATCCTTCCCCTTTCCAGTTCCATTTCTGAGTTTCTGTTTTTGCATGAAACAAATACCTCTTAACACTGATTACTCAGAGTGTGGGGTGAAGTTGTCAGTGTGAACAGGTATTCATATTGCCTTTCCTAGATTGAAAGAAGGATAGTGTATTTGTTTGAACTTAGGGGCTTATTTTCCAGATGGGCTCACTTCCATGTTTAATTACCAAGGCTTCAGGAAAATATTTTGAGATGGCTTGAGAAGGCAAGGAAACATTTCTGAACAATCTCATTTACTAAATGAACTTTTAATGAGATAGGTGAATGGCTGTTGTGCTTTCCATGCCCAGAGATCCTTAAGAGATTAATTAGTGGGAAGACCTCAAAACCACATGTTCCTTTGTCTTGGAAGTATTCCTGTATTTGCTTAATGTGGCAGCTATGTGAATAAATTTGTTTATGCTATTGCTGAATTGGACTAATGGTTCCTACCTGAGACTTCTGAATTTAGAAATTACTTATAGAGCCAATAACTTCCCACTGATTGTTTAAAGAAAAGACATATGTTGGCAAGAGATAGAACACAAATCCTGGCCCCTCAGTTTTCTTATCTGTGAAACGGGCATGATAGTATCTGCCCTCTTTATATTCCAAGGATTGAAGGTTCATGCAATTAGAATCGAAAGAATTAGAGACTATCTAGTTCAACTTTCTTTTTAAAAATAAAATGTTATAGAAGAAGGTCTTTTTGTTATTTTACCTCTTGTCCTTTGTAGTGTCTTGAATGTCTGACCCTGTAGTGGCTATGCGAATGTTCGACCTTCATATTCTTTTTTTGTTTTTTAAACCCTTACATTCTTCTTAGAGTCAGTACTGTGTGTTGATTCCAAGGTAGAAGAGAGGTAAGGGCTAGGCAATAGGGATTAAGTGACTTGCCCAGGGTCACACAGCTGGGAAGTGTCTGAGGTCAGATTTGAACCTATGACCTGTGTCTCTGGGCCTGGTTCTCAATCCACTGAGCTACACAGCTGCTGCCCACTCAACTTTCATATTCTGCAGGAACCGGACTGGTACTTTACTAGTCCTGATTCACTCACTGCATGACCATGGCAAGTCATTTTGCCTCTGGGGACCTTAGTTTGTGTCTTTGTAAAATGGGACTAGTCATCTGCCAATAATCCTTAGCATTAATTGTGAAAGTACTTTGTAAAAATTGTAAATTTTTGATATTCAAATCAACTCCTTTTAATTTTAGTGCCTTCCTGCCTTCCCTCTGTTAATTATTTCCTATTTCTCCTGTATACATCTTGTTTGTACATATTTGTTTGTTGTCTTCCCCCTTAGATTGTGAGATCTTGAAGGGTAGGGAACTCTATGCCTCTCTTTGTGTCATCAGCGCATAGCAGTGTCTGGTACATAGTAGGTGCTTAATACATACTTATTGACTGATAATTTTTTTTTAATTCAGCAGAATATGTTAATGATTCTGCATTCTCAAAGGGTCTTTCAGGAGAGGGTAAGCTACTGGGGGCTGAAATGCCTTTAATATGGGCCAAATGTTGGGCTGTGGATCTGTTCTCTGAGAACTCACCCAAGTCTATAGAGAATCTTGTTTTCAGAAGATCTACTAACAAGTGGCACAGTCCCAGCTCCTGAACTTTGTGAACCTGCTCAATGGGCAAATGAGAGCTCTTTGTTGAAGGAGGAAGACTTTAAGAATCTAGAAATCACTTAAAAGATTGTTTAAAAGACAAACTTTCCTCTGAACTTTTGAGGAAAGAAGATCTGTTGCCAAGGGACCAATACAGAACTGGGACCAATCTTCTATTGATTTCTTCTTGGGATAATTTCAGCCTTCAAAAATTGGAGTAATCAACAGAAAGGAAGGTTTTTGGGATGGAAAGGGGTAACATTGGGGGAAACAATTGCTCCATTTTAGAGTTTGTGAGAGAGAAGTGGGGAGAGAAAACAGGGGAATAAATATTTTCATAGCATATATTATGTGTTAGGCACTATGCTAAGCAGTTTTTACAACTATCTCATTTGATCCTCACAACAACTCTGTGGTGTTCAATCATTCAGTCACATCTGACTCTTTGTGACTCCTTGAACCCTGGCTCTCCAGGGGGCTTTCTTGGCAATTCTTTTCCCAAGGATTTAGACAAACAAAGGTTAAGTGACTTCTCTACTCAGCTACAAAGGACCTGGGACTGGATTAGAACTCAGGTCTTCCTGATTCCAGGCCCGGAATTCTATCCACTGAGCATTGAGTTACAGCTACCTCCTCTAATTCTGTGAAGTAGGTGCTATTATAATCTTCATTTTACAGTCGAGGAAACTGAGGCAAACAGCAATTAAGTGACTTACCCAAGGTCACATAAGTAGTAAGTATTTATCTAAGTTCAGATTTCACTCCAGACTCAGTGCTCTGTCTCCTGTCCCACCAGCTAACTGCCTCTAGACCAGTGGTTCTCAACCTCTCAATTTGTAGCAATGAGAATACATAATGCATAGAAGGTATTTACATTCCGAATCATAACTGTAGCAAAATTACAGTTTTGAAGTAGCCACCAAAATAATTTTTTGGTTTGGGGTCACCGCAACACAAGGAACTGTATTGCGGGGTCACGGCATTAGAAAGGTGGAGAACCACTGATCTAGAAGAAGGGAGCCAGATATAGTCTAACATTTGTTCCTTCTAGATGTTAGGAAACTAGATTTTAAAGTGTTTAGAGAATGAATAGCTAAGAACTTATGGTCTAAAATTCAGTAGGAAAAGTTGGCCCACAATGGATAGGAAGCTCTCAAATAATGAAATTATAAAGACAAAACAATTCCAATGAGGAAGAAAAGTGGGGGATTATATAAAGAGACTGCCATCGATACACAGGAAACTTAATCATTTACAAATTTTAAAGGTGTATAAAAAAACGACAGAAGTAACAGAAAACAAAAGATAAATACAAAGTTGTAGCATCGGCCTGGGATAATAGCATTAGGAGTGCTGAAAGCTCAGAATTTGTTGAGCTTGATGAGGAAATCTAAAGGCAACAGTGATAAATGACTTTTTCAAGCAATACATTTTCAAGCCAGGTGGTAGAAAAGAGAAGGACCAAGGAAAGGCTAACACTGCACTCCAGCTGGATGTGATGACAGTTACAGACAATGGAATGCTACAATTCTTATTTTTCCTTATTTTGCTCTGCCAGGGAGAATTCTTTTTTTGGATTTTGGATTTGGAAAATGCAGAACAAAGGCAGCTAATAAGGAATTGACAGCTAAGATAAATAGGAGAGCATTTAGAAAAGAGCATCTTGCTGCCCTTAATGAATAGAAGTCTCTAGGCCTAGACAAACTACATCCTTGGGTTCTGAAAGAACTGGCAGATGTGATATTCCAAAGATTATGGACAATGAGAGAGCCACTGCAGAATTGGAAATGGGCAAAATGGCCTGATTTTTAAGAAACAACAGGGATTGGAGGCTATAAAGGCTAGGTCACAAAGTTTGACTTAAATTTCTATGGTCTTACCAGACTGCCTAAGAGATCCATGACACAAAAAGAGATTAAGAACCCCTGCTGGAGTGGTTAGTGAACTTCTAGAAAAGGGAGTGATGATACCAGAGAACTAGCATGATGTCAGAGAAAAACAGGTCATGCCAGACTAACCTCGTTTTATTTTTTGACAGTTAATAGACTGGTTGATCTGGGATTCTTATCAACAAATTAGGCAGATGGGAGCTAAGTAGTCCGGTAGCTATGCTTCTGGTTGAAGAGTGAAATTCAAAGAGTAGTTTGTCATTAAATGTTCAGTGTTGACTTGGAAGGTAGTATCCAGGGGAGTGCCCAAGAGATCTGCTTGACCCTATACCATTTAAACATTTTTTAAAAATTAATTTATTTAGTCAATTTAGAACATTATCCCTTGGTTACAATAATCACATTATTTCCCTCCCTCCCCTCCACCCATCCTTCCCTACAGCTGATGCACAATTCATTTAAACATTTTGACTTGTAGCAAGACATAGGGAATAGAAGGGAGAAAAGGGAATAAGCATTTATTAATCTTCTACTATGTGCCAGGTACTGTGCCGTGCTGAACACCGTACAGATAATATTTCAGTTTGTCCATAGGTGGCATGCTTGTCAATTTTGCAAGTGGCACAAAGATAGGAGCCTTAAGATTATGGATTTATCTTCTGCCTTGGAACTGATACTTAGCATTGATTCTAAGACAGAGGTAAGGGTTAAAAAAGATTATGATTTAGAATGAGAAGGAATCATAAAGGCCATCTTGTTGAGGGGTTTTTAACTAGGAGTTCCTAGGGGCTTGTGGGTAGCTTTCTAGGGATCCCTAAATTTGATTGGGAAAGTCATAGAGAGCCAAACTGAGCTGAATATAAAGAAGAAATTCCTAGGAATCAGAGCTAACCTTCAGTGGTATTGATTTAGGGGATAGAAGTAAACTTCTTTTATTAGTAATAATAATATTAATAATGAGAGCTAGCATTTATATAGCACTTCATCTCAATTTTTATTCTCATAGCAACCCTGAGAAGTAAATGCTATTGTTATCCTCATTTTACAGATTAGGAAATTGAGACAAACAGTTTAAGTAACTTGCCCTGGTTGCACAACTACTAAATGCCTGAGCCCTGATTTGAACTCCTGATTCTAGGGCCAGTACTTTACTGTACTACCTGACCGTCAGAGTCAGAGAAAGCTGTGTGTGGAGGAAGCCCCTGTACTGCCTCTAAAGTTTGTTTCAGCCTGAACATTCTCTGTGTTAACATTCTCCTTTTTTTTTTTAAGAATCCATACCTTATTTATTATAGATACCTACAGTATCTATAATACTGTGTGAAGAGTGGTAAAGGCTAGGCAATGGGGGTTAAGTGACTTGTCCAGGATCACACAGTTAGGAAGTGTCTGAGGTCAGATTTGAACCCAGGACCTTCTGACTCTCAGTCCCCACTGAGCCACCTAGCTGTTCCTCTAACATTCTTTTAAATATTTATTATAAAACTTTTTTAAAATGAACATTTATTATATCATAGACAGGATTCTGTTACTCAGTGCAGGAGGATACAAAGATGGAAAAGACCATAATCTTTGCCCTCAAGGAGCTTACAGTCTAATATGGGTTTTATGACATATACATTTTAAGTGTTATATAAGGTTGGGTGTGAAAGGGGCCAGGAAGAAGTTTAGGCAAAGTACTAAAAGAGAATTTGAGAAGGTAGTGTCGACTTTGGGGAGCAACATAACCTGCAAGAGTGATGTGAGATGAATGTGGGGAGGTTGGTGTGAGTCACATTCTAGAAGATTTTGGAAAACATACTCTAAGGACTTTGTATTTTCTCCTATATGCAGTGTTTGGATTTTTTGGAGTGCTTTGGAGTAGAGGAGTGAGAGATTCAGACCTGTCTCTTGGGAAGATCATACTGCCAGTGGCCATCTAGTCCAAGGTGTAACTAAAAATCCATATGACAACATACTTGCCATTTGGTCATCTACCCTTTGCTTCCCAGGAAGAAGAACTCACTACTTCCTGAAGCAATATATTCTAATGATGAACAATTTTATGATTGTTAGAAAATTTTTCTGAATATTCAATCTAAATTTGCCTCACTACAACTTCTACCCATTACTATTGTTTCTGTTCCCTGGATCCAAACAGAACAAGTCTAATCCTTCCTCCCCGTGGCAGATATTTGAACAGAGTATCATTCCTTCCCAAGGGACATGTAGGTGGTACTGTGGATAGAGTGCAGGGCCAGGAGTCAGGAAGAGTAATCTTCCTGAGTTCATGGTCACAGACACTTACTGCCCATATGATTCTGAGTAAGTCACTTATTGTCTTTGCCTCATTTTCCTCATCTATCAAATGATCTGGAGAAGGAAATGGCAAACAACTCCAGTATCTTTGCTGAGAAAACCTTAAATGAGGTTAAGAATAGTCAGACAGGACTGAAATGACTCAGCAACAAAATTATGTCCTTCTTCCCTGAGTCTTTTCTTCTATAAGCTAAATATTGTCTGCTTCTTCAATAATCCTCATGTATTATGAACTAAAGCATCATCCTGGTTATTTTCCTTCATTTGTTAGAGCCCTTAGTAAAGTGTGGTGCTACAACTAAACATATTATCTCAGCCATATTCTAACTAGAGAAGGGTGGAGTGTTACTCCTTTTTAATAGAAATCCATCTTAAAACACAGAGTTTTGCCCATGGTAAACACTTTCATGATTTCCATATCCTACTGTTGACTCATTGGGCTTGAAGTCCCCAAATTCTCCAAATCTTTATTTCAGATAAACTACTGAGTAAACTTGTGTTTTCCATCTTGCATTTATAGAAGTCAACTTTTCGACCCAACATGTACTTACATTTATCTCTACTAATTGTTATCCTATTAGATTCAGACCAGTGTTCTAGTTTGCCAAGATTTTTTTTATTCCAAATTTTAAGCTGTATTAGCCATCCATACAAGCTTTAGTACAGTCTGAAAATTTGATAAGGGTGCCATTTATGCCTTCAAATAAGTCATTGACAATAATTAAGGAAATCTTGGGTTTCTTTAATAGAAACTTACTTCCCATAATGAAAGTGATGTTACTCTGATGTACTCTGCCTTGATTGGACTTCAACTGAGATGTTCTGGGTGCCATATTTTAGGACAGTTATATGGTGATTAGTTGAAGGAACTGAGGACATTTAATGCCACCCCACCAAAAAAAAGAAAGAAAGAAAAAGATTTAGTGATGATACAATGGCTACTTTCAGGTTTTTAAAGGACTTATGTGGAAAATAGATTAGATTTTTTTGTGCTTAGCTTCAGAGCAGAACTAGAAGCTTTGGATGAGTTGCAAAATAGAAAAAAGAAAGTTGGAAAGGATCTTCTAGGCCATATTAGAACCTTATTTCACACTAGAGATACTGAAGGAATTTGTCGGACGAATGAGATACCCTTTTGATATATTGTTATAATCCTGTCTCTCTCATTCCTCTGCCCTTCCCTGTTTTCATGTTCTTCCCTTTCTTCCTTCTATCCTGCTGAGTAGGCAAACAAACTTCGAGGTAGATTGAACAAACCCCAAACCAGCTAGCAGTTACAGAAGAAAACTGCCTTCCTGGTGGGACAGAAATGGCCATTTCTATGGAAAGCAGCTGTTGGAAGAGGACAACCCTGCAGGGCAGCAAGGCATGGGGCTCACAATTCTGGCAGGAAGAGGTGGAAAGAACTGTCTTCTTGCTACCGTGAGCTGCCAGCTGCTTCCCCACCTGTATTAAAGATGTTTGGCAGGAGTCCAGCAGCAGGGAAAGATGGAGCTCCTTGGAACTGTATGGGCACAGAGGCATTCAGAGCAACCCTCTCTGAATATAGCCTTCTAACAGTTCACTGGAGGCCCCACAGGGTTTGCTTACTTAGGAGAGATGTTGACAAGTTGGCACTCATCAAGAGGAAAGCAACCAGCATGGTGAAAGATCTATGGACCCTACTCTGTGAGCAGCCATTGAAGGAATGGGAGGTGGTTGGCTTGGACAAAAGAAAACTTAGTGGAGACATGATAGCTGTCTTTAAGTTTCTGAAAGATTATCATGTGGAAAAGGGATTAGTTGTGTTCTGTTTGTCCCCAGAGCGCAATACTAGGGGCAGTATGGGTAAATCACAGACAGAATTTAGCTGAACATAAAGAAGAAATTCCTAACAACTAGAGGTATCCATCAGTGATATTGTCTTAGGAATCAACAAACTTCTTTTAATAATAATAATGATGATGATGAGAGCTAGCATTTATATAGCACTTCAAGACTTATAAAATGTTTTATAAATATCTCATTTTTTATTCTTATAGCATCCCTGAGAAGTAAATGCTATTGTTATTCCCATTTTACAGATTAGGAAATTGAGACAAACAGTTTAAGTAACTTGCCCTGGTTGCATAACTACTAAGTGCCCTAACCCTGATTTGAACTCCTGATTCTAGGGCCAGTACTTTATCTACTGTACTACCTGACCGTCAGAGTCAGAGAAAGCTGTGTGTGGAGGAAGCCCCTGTACTGCCTCTAAAGTTTGTTTCAGCCTGAACATTCTCTGTGTTAACATTCTCCTTTTTTTTTTAAAAGAACCCTTACCTTATTTATTATAGATACCTACAGTATCTATAATACTGTGTGAAGAGTGGTAAAGGCTAGGCAATGGGGGTTAAGTGACTTGTCCAGGATCACACAGTTAGGAAGTGTCTGAGGTCAGATTTGAACCCAGGACCTTCTGACTCTCAGTCCCCACTGAGCCACCTAGCTGTTCCTCTAACATTCTTTTAAATATTTATTATAAAACTTTTTTAAAATGAACATTTATTATATCATAGACAGGATTCTGTTACTCAGTGCAGGAGGATACAAAGATGGAAAAGACCATAATCTTTGCCCTCAAGGAGCTTACAGTCTAATATGGGTTTTATGACATATACATTTTAAGTGTTATATAAGGTTGGGTGTGAAAGGGGCCAGGAAGAAGTTTAGGCAAAGTACTAAAAGAGAATTTGAGAAGGTAGTGTCGACTTTGGGGAGCAACATAACCTGCAAGAGTGATGTGAGATGAATGTGGGGAGGTTGGTGTGAGTCACATTCTAGAAGATTTTGGAAAACATACTCTAAGGACTTTGTATTTTCTCCTATATGCAGTGTTTGGATTTTTTGGAGTGCTTTGGAGTAGAGGAGTGAGAGATTCAGACCTGTCTCTTGGGAAGATCATACTGCCAGTTATTTGAAGCATGCTTTAGAGATCAGGAGGAGAATTAGGAATGTATTTCAGTAATCTAGGCTAGAAATAAGGAGAGCCTGTCCTGGGTGGTGGCACTCTGAGTGGAGAGAAGGTGTCAGGCACAAATGGTATTCTCGTATAATTAATAGAAATTGGCATCTGTTGGAATGTGTGGGGTTTAAGGAAGGGAAGAATATAAAGGTCATTCTAAGATTTCAAACCTAGGTGACTGGGAGGACAGTAGTGCTAAAAATAGACACAGGTTGTTTTCTGGAGGGTTGATGTTTGGAGGGAGAGATTGAGTTAATTTAATTGGGATATGTTGAATTTGTGGTGTTAGTGGAAACAGAGATACAGAACAGCCAGAGGGAGAATGATGGGAGTCACCTGCCTAGAGGTGAAGCCTTGATAAAAGGCTTGATAAAAACAATGATAAAGATAAAAATTATGGTGCTTTACAGTTTACAAGGCACACTTTTATTATCTATATCTATATGTAAATACACACATTTATGTAATTTAAGATTCACAGTGATGCCGCGATGTAAGTATTAGTCATTATTGCTTCCATTTTCTTCTCAAGGAGGTAAGCTCAGAGAAATTTTGGTTGATCCGTCGTCAAGTCAGAGGCAGGATTTGCAGCCAGATCTTCCTGATTCTGTCCAAAAGAGAATATAGAGAGACAGGAGTAGAGGACAGAAGTCCCTTTCAGTTCTAACCTTATGTTCTGTGTTCACAGGGACCCGCTAGCTCTGACATTCTGTGTTACAAATTCTGATAGTTTATAATCCCTTCCAGTTCTGATAGTTTATAATCTGTGTTCTAAAGTCCCTTTCAGAGGCACAGAGTCTCAGAGTTGGAGAGAACCTCAGAAGTTATTTAATTCAAACTGTATATGAATTGTTCTGTCATTTTAGTCATGTCTGACTCTTCATGGCCCCATTTGGGATTTTCTTGGCAAAGATACATTTTGCCATTTGCTTCTTCAGCTGATTTTACAGATGAGGAAACAGAGGCAAACAGGGTTAAGTGATTTACTTGCCAGGTCATACAGCTAATAAGTGAGGTCAGATTTGAACTCATGTCTTCCTGACTCCAGGCCCAGCCTCTGTACTGTCCCTGATACTGGGGCCCCAGTGCAGTTTACCTAAGTTGTTCTCTAGGCTTACTTGAACACCTTTAGTCCTCGAGGGGTGGGCAGTGACTTTACTTTTTGAGCCCTGACCATTCTTCTTTTGTATCTCTCTCTAACTTAGTCATTCTCAGTCTTCTCATACACAATATTCTTGGCTGTGAAGAATCACAACACAATGAACACAATGAATGAATTGGCAACAGAGAAGGATTTCAAGGTAGTCTGATCCCAGATCCATTACCTAGACTCGGGGCTTCTCTGTCTCTATTTGGCTGGCTCTCCCCACAACTTCTTGATGTCAAGCTAGGAAGTTGAGATAGCAAAGTGATCTAATGGTTAGGGATTTTTCCCCTTTCTATCAGGTATCTCTGAGCAATTTCTGTCTGTTATTCCTAGTTCTGTCTTCTGAATCTAGAATATACTTAATCTCTCTCCAATGAGATAGTGCTTCAAATACTTGAAGGCAGCTATCAAACTCCTCCTAAATCTCCTTATTTTTTTTTGTTTAAAAATTTTTTTTCAGTTACATATAGGAAAATTTTTTTGACATTTTAAAATTCAGATTTTTCTCCCTCCCTACTCCTCATCCCAGCAATGAATAGCCTGATACAGTTTATATTCTTACTCATGGAAAGATATATGCATACTGTTTATGTCATGCTAGAAGACACATGTCATACATACAATAGAAATCTCACAAAGGAAATGTAGTGGAATATGAGTTGCTTTGATCTGCATCACACTTCTTTGGCTGTGACTCATGAGTCCCTTGTGGTTATGTTGAAGACTTGCTTTTGGATCATAATTTAGTCTTTCACAGTTGGTCATTATATAATATTTCTGTTACTGTATACAGAACCCTTTTGGTTCTGTTCACTTCACTTTGCATCAGTTCATAGAAGTCTTTCCAGGTTTTTCTGAACTCTTCCATTTCTCATTATGGTGTGATAGTATTCCATTCAACCACATAGCACAATTTGTTCAGCCATTTCCCAAGTGATGTACAACTGCTATGTTTCCAATTCTTTGCCACTACAAGAAGAACTGCTAAAATATGTTGGCACAGGTGGATCCTTTTCCCCTTACCTCTGATCTCTTTGGGATACAGACCCAGGAGTCCTTCAACAGATGCCCATAGGGTTTGAATCTAAGGCTATCCCTCGTCCTGGTTGCCTTTCTTTGGACAATCTCCAACTTATCAATGTTCTTCCTCAGAGGTGGCATTTAGAAGTGAATACAAGAGGCTGCTTGGTGGCTCATAGAAAGACAGACCTAGGGATGGGAGATCCTGGGTTCAAATCTGGCCTGAGACACTTCCTGGTTGGTGTGACCCTGTGCAAGTCACTTAACCCTGATTGCCCAGCTTGTATGGCTCTTCTGCCTTGGAACTGATACTTCATTTTGATACTAAGACAAAGTTTTGATTCTAAGAGCTTTTAAAGAAAGAAGTAAATATCGTATTTTGCATGGGTTTGATCAGAACAGAGTATACTCTAGGTCACATCACTAGGCCTAGCTGCTGCATTTCTTGTAATGCTCCCTGTGACTGCCTGAGCCTTCTTGCCTGTCAGGTCACACTGCTGACTCGGGCTGAGCAGATAGGCCACTCACTACACCTGTCCCCAGGCCTTTCCCAGACACACTGTCTTGTAGCCATGCCCACCTTTGTGCCTGTGAGGTCCATAGCTTGAATCCAAACAAAAGACTTTCTCTTCCTTACATTTAATTTCAGATTCCTCCCAGTGTTCTAGCCTGCCGGCATCTTTTTGGGCCCTGATTGTAATTCAGCATTTTATTTATCATTCTTCGTTCTGTGTTCGCTGCAAATTTGAATTACCAGACCCTTAATGCCTTTATTCTAATTGTTGGGGAAAATGTTACATGGGGTACATGGTCAGCAGGTAGATGATGGTTTAGTGGATAGAGTGCTGGGTCTGGAGTCAGAAAGACCTGAGTTCTAATCCATCCTCAGACACTTACTGGCTTTGTGATCCTGAGCAAGTTACTTAACCTCTGCCTTAATCTTCTAGAGAAGAAAATGGCAAATGACTGCAGTATCTTTGCCAAGAAAACCCCTGGACAGTGTGGTCCATAGGGAGATGAAGAGTCGGACACGTTTGAATGACTTAACAATAAGAACATATGGCCGACAGATCTTTGGGCATTCCACCAGAGACCTTCTTCCAAATTGATATGAAACCACTAAACCCCAATGACGACCTTCAGCTGGTTCTAGATCTGTCTAACCAGATTCTAATAGAGTCTCTTCTCTTTATCCTGCAGCAATCATAGGCCTGTGTTCAAAGGCCTCTTCTTGCTTGGAAAGGCTTAGGACTCTGCGTACTGTGAGACCAGACTATATATAGGACTTATATATAACTTAAAGACAATTTGGGATGTCTTCTTGGGTATCACATATGTGCTCAGTCTTATGCTCTGAGCTGTGGAGGATTAAAAACAACAACTCATCCCCTGTTCTCAAGGAACATTTGTCAAATGAAACATTTGCCAAGCAATTCACACTAGCCATGCTGGGCAGTGCGTAATACTGAGCAACACTTTCACCTTGACAGTAGCTGGGATTAGATGGGAAAGAAGGTTCAAAATCTGCATCCCAGACATTTATTAGGCATCTTCTATAGGCTAGACACTATGCTAAATACTAAAAGTACAGGGGAAGTCAGGATACAGTATATCCACAGACCAGCGGGTACAATGAGGACGCAGAGGGAACGAGCAGCTGGGAGAAAGTAAAGGGCCCTCAGAGGTGGTTCCTGAGCTGAAGCCTGAGGAAAGGCAGTGATCCTTCAGGTGGACATGAGACGGGGCGTCCATTCAAGTCACGGGGGATAGGCAGCCCGGGGAAGGCACGGAGTTTAGTTCAGTAGGTTTTACTTTGCTGTGGAAGCAGCATCCCACAGTGTGTACAACACAAAAGCCTGGCTGGAGGTTGTGCCTCCATTTTTTGATGTATAATTTACTTCTTCTTGATGTATAATGCATTTCTTCCTGATGTTTCTGTCTTGTTTGTATTGATAAATGCCTGCTCTCAGCACATCGCCTGCAGATTCCTTCAGCGTCTTCATGATGGCTCATTCCCTGCTTGGGCACTATTTCCTCTTCAGTCATTTTTCAGTCATGTCTCACTCTTTGTGATCCTGTTTTAAAAAAAAATTTTTTTTATGGCAAAGATATTGGAGAAGTTTACTATTTCCTTCTCCAGCTCATTTAACAGATGAAGAGACAAGTGAAGTGACTTGTCCAGAGCCATACAGCTAGTGCAGGTCTGAGGCCAGATTTAAACTCGAGAAGAGCATTCCTGACCACGGGTCTGGCATTCTATCACCGCACCCCCATCTGCCCCTACTCCGAGTCTGGTGGCTCATTTTCATGCTGCGCCATATGTTTCCTGGTCGTTCAGCTAACGCAGGCTAGTTCTTGTAGAACCCTAACCTCCAGCAGCCTGTGCAGACTGCAGGAGGACTCTGTGCCCCACAATAGGACTCTGCTCTGCAGGACGCGTAATTGAACGCAGCAGGGATTTATTACATGCTTAGGTACAAGGTTTTGGGAGTATAGAAATGAAAACAATACAGCTCCTGGCCTCAAGGAGCTTTCATTCTATCAGGAGGCTATAGCATGTATAAGTAAATATAAAGTATATATAAAGTCATTTCTGGGATCAGAATAGAACCATGGAAGAGGTGACATCTGAGCTGTGCTTTGAAAAAATTGGTGCTTCTAAAAGAAAGAGGCGAAGGCTTTGTATATTCCAACATGTGCAAAGCCATAGTGGTGCGAGATGGAATGCTGTGAATGGGGAATGGGCTAGGAGTCCAGTTTGATTGGATGGAAAATGTGTGAAGGGCAGTAATGTGAAATAAAAATGGAAATGTGTGGGGGAAGCCTGTTGGGGGGGCTTTCAGTGACAGATAGAGGGGTGTAGAACTGTCAGGCTATCTTTGCCTGGTGAACTGGATGTATGCTCAGGATACGATGAGTTGTCCTCTGCCTTTCTGTTTGTGGCCTGCTGTTTGAGTGCAGACCACCATGGGGGATTTTGCCCAGGTTAATTACCACCCTCAGTCCTGGAATAACATAAAAGTGCCTGAGTACAGTTGAGTAACTCTTTAGGAAACTTAGGCCTAGACAGTATACCGTAGTGAAAGAAAGTTCTGTCTAGTAGTCTGTAGATTTGTATTCTAGTTCTCACATTGCTATTTAGCTATTAAAATACTAGCTAATATTAACATCACATTTTAAGGCTTTCAGACAGCTTTACATATGTTACATATGTTTACATATAGACTCAATGTGTAATATATCTATTACATATATAAATATATCTATAAATTACATTACATTTATTAAAATTTTGCATATATAATCTTATTTGATCTTCACAACCACCCTGTAAGGTAGATAATAATTATTATTCCCATTTTGTAGATGAAGACACTGAGGCTGAGAGAAGTTAAATGAATTATCCAGGGTTTGACAACTAAGAAGTATTTGAGGCATGAATCAAAATCAGGTCTTCTTGACTCTTAAGTCTAGCACTCAATCATTATACCACCTAGCTGCCTCAGTAGCTGTTTTTACTTGAAAGTCACTTTCCTGGGCCCTTAGTTTCATTTGTTAAATTTAGTAGGTTGGACTGAATCAGCCCTTCTGGTCTCAGGAACCCTTTACATTTATAGTTATTGAGGGCTCCAAAGAGCTTTTGTTTATATTGGTTATAGATATTGATATTTACTATATAGAAATTAAAACTGATCAAATTCTAAAGTACTTCTTCATTTCAAAACAATAACACAGCTATTACATGTTATAACATAAGTAACAATTTCAAATGCACAGTAACTATATTTTTCAAAACAAATTAATTAGACAAGTGGAATTACTTTACATATTTCTGCACGTTGGCTTCCTGGAAGATAAATTCTTATATCTGATCATTTAGTCTCTTGTTTTGGTTAGAGTATAGGAAGACCTCACATAGATTTGTAGTTAAAAAAGGTAAGAGTATTTTAATAGGAAAATAATATCTTAGTATTATTATGACTTTACAGGGTGTTAGAAATTTGAAGGGATCCTCAAACCACACTTTAAGAACCACTGGACAAGATGATTTCTCAAGTTACTTTCTCAAGAGCATATGGTAGAAATTTGTCAGAGTGGCCATTAGAACTCTGGACCCTTTTCCATTTGACCGCTCTCTGTTTCTTTCCATTGGATGTTTAGAACAGGTATGATTTTGTTTCTTTCTTGCAAGTAAATACTTTTTGGAAAGAAATCTTGGTATTATTGGCAGAGGGCATGTGTCCTTTCTTTCTTTGTCCTTAGCAGCTGAGATCTTTCTCAACCTCCCAGACTTCTGTTTGTCTCTCCATTCTGTGCTTTTCCTTGTAAAATTCCTTTTAATATTTTATGATTCTTTGATTTTTTTTAAGTTTAGAGAAGAGATAGACCACTCCTGACTTGGAGCAGCTTCGACATCTTTGACTAATAGGGCATATTCTGGTGTCAGGGAAGGCTTTATTAAGAGACATGATACTTTAGCTGAAATTTGCAGAGTTTGAATGGAAGGAAAGAGAGAATAGGACTTTAGGAAAAAGAGTAAAAGAACCAAGGCAGAAATGTTCTCATCAGAAATGGAGTTGTCTACTTTTGAATGGAGTTCAGAGCATGTTTCTATAATTGTTATGATGGTGATAGATTTGACATTCATATAGGACTTAAAGGGTTACTAAATGTTTTACTTCTTGCTTAGGTTAAGAGAAGGAGTTGAGGCTTGGTCCCAGAGGGCCTCACATGCTTTGCTAAGGACGCTGAATTTTTTTCCTCATGCAGTGGGGAATAATAGCAGGTTCATGGGCAAAGCACATGAGTAATGTGTTCAGAGACTGACTAGAAAAAAGTGAATCTGACTCTATGTACAGAAATGATGGAGTGGAAGACACTGGAGCTGGGGAATCCAATGAAGAAGCTGAATTCATTCATCCATTAAATATTTCTTAAGGCTCTATGTCAGGTGCTGGGGAATAATATATAAAATTTGGATGAGACAAGGCCCCTCCCCTGGCTCACAGTCCAGAGGGCTTTAAGAAGACACCAGCACAGATAACTATAATTTTCCATTCTGTATTTGTCATCTTGTCATTAGAATTGCTCCCTCCACATGTGCAGCTCTCTCCACACCATTCTTACCCCATTGAAATCTTGTCCTTCCATTATTTCTCCATAGAGAGACTACCTAGTGAATGGAGACCTGTGTTAAAAAAAAATTGGGAGCTGTTTACGTAGCACTTAGGCTATGTATCTCTTAAGTCTGACTGGCCAACTTCTTTTTCCAGCATCATTTTAATATTATGACATATTAGAGAGGTGCAGATGAAATGCTGTTTGAGGTCAGAGGCAGAAAGTCATAGTGCAGAAGGTTGAGCACTTGGTATTGTAAGCAAGAGCTCCTCGGGACTTACCTCCCTTCCTTGTTGTGCCAGCGAAACAATAGATTATCTGTCCCAAGCACTTCCTCATTTCATTTCTGAGGTGAAGATTTTGAGGGTGCAAGTGGGAACCTGTGTTCTTCAGTTTGTATTTGGTGAAATTTATCATACACCAGCTCAAAACATCGACTTCAGCCAAAGGAGAGGCAGAGGTTTGGGGGAGGGGAGAGGGTCATTCTAGCAGCCATTCCCATACCCCTGCTTTGGTTTCCAACTGTCTGTGCCTTTAAGCTTCATATTCTATACACAGGCAGTTCCTCAGGGATCCTGAGCCTTCTCCTTAAATTGCCTTCTTTCTTCTGTCTTAGCCTTTCTGTTCTATTCCAGTGCATCAGGATTGCCTTCCTAATTATTGGGCCTGCCAGGCACGAATCTTACTTGCTCCCTGGCTTGCCTAGTCCCTTCCCCTCCCCATTCTTCCTCTGCCCCCCCCCCCTTTTTTCTTCAGTTTCATCACAATAAAGGCCTTCTTGGATAAGTGCCCAAGCTCCATCAAACAAGAAAACTCTGCCAGATTTGGTCATCTCCTTCCTAGGGACAAAGAACGTGGTGACAGTCTGAGGGCTTGAAAGTTGTCTTTGATTTTAAGGAAAGGAGCTCTGGCTCGAAAGTTCCCTTTTCACTGCTCCCTTCTCCTCAATATTTTGTACGTATCAAGGGCTTACCAAGCAATATATTTTATTGACTGAGTAGTTAAAAAGCCTTAATCCAGGCCTTAGTTTAATACCATTTCTAGATGGATGACTCCAGGCAGCTCATTTTTACTGTGAATCTTAGTGTTTTATAGTCAGCCAACAAGAATCTCTGAAGACCTTGCTTGCGATCTGCTGGGTACGACTAGGTGCTGAGGATGCAGACACAGAAGAGAGACAATCTGCACCTTCCAGGAGCTTACATTTTATTTTATTTTATTTATTTATTTATTTTTAAACTATTTTATTTGGTCATTTCCAAACATTATTCATTAGAGACAAAGATCATTTTCTTTTCTTCCCCCTGCCCCCCACCTCTCCCCTAGCCGACACACGATTCCACTGGGTTTCACATGTGTTCTTGATTCGAACCCATTTCCATGTTGTTGGTATTTGCGTTAGAGTGTTCATTTAGAGTCTCTCCTCAGTCATATCCCCTCCAACCCTGTAGTCTAGCAGTTGCTTTTCTTCAGTGTTTTTACTCCCACAGTTTATCCTCTGCCTGTGGATAGTGTTTTTTAGATCCCTGCAGATTGTTCAGGGACATTGATTTGCCACTAATGGAGAAGTCCATCACCTTCGATTGTACCACAGTGTATCAGTCTCTGTGTACAATGTTTTCCTGGTTCTGCTCCTTTCACTCTGCATCACTTCCTGGAGGTTGTTCCAGTCTCCATGGAATTCTTCCAGGAGCTTACATTTTAACAGGAAAGACAGCATACATATAGAATATTCAAAATGAATACAAAGTGGTTATGAGAGGGAAGGTAATAGTAAGAGGATATGGAAAGGCTTCAAAAGTCTGTTCAGGATATTTCAGATTCCTCTGGTATTCAAAGCCTTCTCCAGCCTGGCCACTTGCATTGAGTCTTGAAGGAAATTAGGAGGATGAAGGCAGAGGAAGACACAGAGATAGGAAATAGAGTGTGTGTGTGTGTGTGTGTGTGTGTGTGTGTGTGTGTGTGTGTGTGTGTGTGATATAACCAGAATGTTTGACTTGCAGAGTATAGAAAAAGGAGTAATGAATGAATAAAAATGGAAAGGGAACAAATTGTAAAGAAGTTTTGTTTTTTTTAAAAACCTTTACCTTTCATCTTAGAATCAATACCATGTATTTGGTTCCAAGGCAGAAGTGCAGTAAGGGACTAGGCAGCTGAGGTTAAGTGACTTACCTAGGGTCACACAACTAGGAAGTGTCTATTGGCCTGGCACTCTATCCACTGAGCCACCTAGCGGCCCTGAAGAGATGTAAATTCAAAATAGAACTTTTAAATTTGATCCTTGAGGTAATAGGGAGCTCCTGGAGTTTGTTAGGGTGAGGGAGAAAAATAGATACATGATCAGACCTAAGCTTTAATTAAATAACTTTGGTGTCTGTGAGAAGACATTTGATTTGGCGAGACAATAAGAGGCTCTTTGCAGGAGTTCAGGTAAAAGTTGATGAGGGCCTGAATTAGAGCTTTAGTAATATTACCATACTGAATACCAACACTGAAGCATAAACATTTTCTGGAGATATTGTGGAGATAGACGCCACAAAATGTGGAGTTCTTCACAATTAGGAGTTCATATCGATGGTCTCTAATGCTGGCCCTTTCCAATCTTGATACTCTAGGTTCTAATGGCCCTTTCAGCTCTGATATTTTGGGTTAGAGATTTCCTTCTAGCTCTTAGTTTCATGTTTTTTCTTCTCAATACTCTCTTGGCAAACTGATTCACAATCATGGCTTCAAATATTGTCTCTGTGCAGAGACTCCCAAATTTAGATCTCTAGTCTTCACCTTCAGAGCCTGAGCTCCAGACACCTATCTCTCCTCCCTCCAGTAAGGGTTAGGGAGTTTGTATTTTTATCTTTGTTCACCATATTTCGATTTAAGTTGTTTTCTTTATGACAGTCCTATGTGGTTTATTTTATGCAGTGAGGTTTCTAGGTCCACAATGGCAGGGCCTATAGTTTTTACCCATCTGTCAAAGGTTAAGAATTTTAACCTCCAGAATATCTTTCCTAGGATGTTTTTCACTAAAACTCAAACTGTGTTCCAAATCATGCTCAATATATTTATCCACTCATGTATTCTTCCTTCCTTCAAACTAACTATTTCTCTTTGGAGCATTACCATTTAGTGTTTCCCATGTTTGTAACCTTAGGCTTATGTTTTACTCTTCTGGATCTCTCTTCTCTTTCATATTCAGTTACTTATCTGGGCCTGTGTATTTTATTCTCCAAGCTTCTCTACGTACCCACTGCCAAATTGTTGGAATAGTCAGTCTTTAAAACTATCGATTATAAATATATTTTTTCTTCTTCCAATTTAATGTTTAAATTGATGCCAAAATAAATCTTCTTATGCATAGAACTGATCATGGTATATACCTATTCTCAGCATTCCATCAAGGAAAATTTGGACTCCTCTGTCCAGCATTCCAAGTCCTTCACAACTTGCATCATTTCTACCTTACTTCCTGGCACTCCTCTCCGAGCACATAACCCTTCAGAGAAATGGGCAGTTTTCTGACCCTAGAATATATGGTCTGTGTTTTGGTTCACACTGTCCTCTGTATCTTGTGTGTCTTTCTCCTTTTGGATTCCTACACATTCTTTATTTTTAAATTTCATTTTTTATTCTGAATTTTATGAACCTTACCATATATGAAGTACAAACAGTAAAGAGGATTCATATGTGAAAATGTGAATGCCAATCATATCTTGCTTTTCTTTTTAAAGTATATAATAAATTCAGCACATTATTATCAAAGCCTTCTTGTCCATCTCCTTGCAAATGTCCTTCATTTCTCTGTATTGTATCTCTTTTCTTTCTTTCTTTGGCAACTCTTATCACTACCTCTGTTTTCCCCTCTGAATTTCTCCCTGCCTTCCCTCCCCTGCAGGAAGACCTCACAATTTTCCTCATAATTAAGCATAATCAAGCAAAAGAAATCTACACATTTGCTGCATCCAAAAGTTAATGTTTCATTCTATACTAGCAGCCCAAACCTCCTATTTCCAGAGCTGTGGGTATAGTTGATTCCTCAACATTCCTCTAGAGGCATGGATGGTCATTGCATTGATCAGAGCTCTTCAATCTTTCAAAAAGTATTCTTTATAATGTGATTTTTATTGTATAAATTATTCCTCCAGGTCTGGTCACTTCACTCAGCATCACTTCATACAATTTCTCCCAGATTTCTCCTAATCTTTACCTTTTGTCATTTCTTAAGAGTCAGTGATATTCCATTACATCCATATAGTTTAATTTGTTTAAGCATTAAACAAGTGATGGACATCCCCTCCATTTCCAGTTCTTTGCTACAACAAAGTTGTTTCTATAAATATTTTGGTATTTTTCTTTTCCCTTTGCTTTCTTAGAGGTTATAGACCTATTGGTATTGATGGGTCAAAGGATATGTATGAACAGTTTGGTGACTTTGGCAGTGGAGTTCCAAATTACTAATCCAGAATATCTTTACCCATTTACTTCACAGCTTCACCAGTGTTCCTTTTTTCCCCTAAGTTGGCACTAATGATCATTTTCCTTTTTTGTTGCTTTGCCAGTCTGCTGATGGATGTGAAGTAGAACCTTTGAGTTGCTTTAATTTGTATTTATCTAATTATTAGTAGTGGAGCATTTTTTTCATATACCTATTGATCATTTGGAATTTTTCCTTTGAGATCTGCCAGTTCATGTACTTCTTAGCTATTCTTTCAGGAAAACATTCTTGATTTATGCCTTCACTATTTTCTTCTAGGCAGTCAGGTGGACAGTAGCTGATAGAGATCTGGACTTGGAGTCAGGAAGACTTGAGTTCAAATGTAGCCTATATAACTTTGGACAAGTCCTTTCATTTCTCTCTGGCTTAGTTTCCTGATCTGTAAAATGGGGATGATAATAACACCTACCTTCCAGGTTGTTGTGAGGACCAAATGAGAGAATATTTGTAAAATGCTTAACATAATGCTTGGCACAATGCTTGGTGCTTAATAAGTACGTGCCCCCTTATTCCCTTGTTCTTCTACCCCCCCCCCCCGGCCCCCATTCTGAACTGTGTTTTGTAATTGTTTGTATTTAGGTATAGTATATATTCTACCTATTTGTTGGTGTTCAAGTCCTCACCAGACTACAGGTCCTGAGAACAGGAATAGCAACTTATCTAAACTTTGTATATGCGTTAGCAACACCACAGTGCTTTGTACATAGAAAGAACTTAATTAATGTTGTTGTTTTATTATTGTAAGAGCTATTCCAACTTTGATAGTTGCATGTCTTAAAGTCCTGACAGACATTTTATGTTCTCGGGTCTCTTTCAGCTTAACATTCTATGGTCTAAATTTCCTTTTAGGCCTGACTTTTTATATTCTATGTTTCATGCACCAGCTCTAATATTTTGTGACTTTAAGAGGGAAATGAAATCTTTAAACAATTAATACTAGAAAACTGACTTTCTTCTTTGCTATCTATTTCTGTTTCCATCCTCTTCCCATTACCAGCTTGCATTGAATTTGGACTGTCTGCCCTTTTCCTCTTGTGAAATGGAGGGCAGAGGGCACAGGAACCTTGGCTTCAGATTTACCTTTAACGTCGGCCTCTATTGCTCAGCTCAGATACCCCAGGACTCAGCCGTTAACTTTTTCTTATCATTTCCTCTTAGAAAGCCCACTTTGGGTTCATTACCAGCCTGGGATTGTCACCAGCCTTTTTTGTTTCTAGACCTGTTCATCACCTTTCCTTAGATTTTAAGACATGCTTCCCCTTTTCTGTGGTTTTATCTTAGGAGGGAGTTTGGTGATGGAAAGGGTGTATTGGGAAGCATGTTTAACTTGGAGTCAGGGGATCTGTGTTTAGTTATGTCCGATAATTATTAGCTGTGGGACCTTGGGAAAGTCACTTTAGGGCCTCATTTTCTTCATTGTACAATGAGAGGTTGAGTCTAGATAATCTCTAGAGTTCCTTTACTCCTCTAAATCTTATGATGGTAGGCCATTGGATCTCAAACTTTTTGAACTCAGGATCCCTCTACATTCTTAGGAACTATTGAGGACCCCAAAGGCCTTTTGTATGTGGGAGTTATATCTATTTATATTTATCATATTAGAAATTAAAACTGATAAAATTTTAAAATATTAATTCATTAAAAATAATTATAGTAAACCCATTACATTGGTAACATAACTTGTTGGGGAAAAAAACCCAAAGCCCAACTGTTTTCCAAAACAACAAAAAAAATATTTGCTGAGATGTGGCATTATTTTACACATTTTTGCAATTTCTTTAATGTCTGGCATAATTGAAGACATCTGAATTTTCCAGTCTACATCTGTGTGCATTCTGATATGCCGTATTGTTTTGAAGTATATGAAAAAATCCAGCCTTTACATAAGGGTAGTTGGAAAAGAGAGATAACATCTTAATATTATTATGAAAATAGTTTTGGCCTTGCAGATCCCCTGAAAGTGTTTCAGGGATCTTCAGGGTTCCACAGACCATACTGAGAACCACGGAGCTAAGCCCCTCAGTTAAGTGAACATAATTGATGTCCAGAGAAAGGAAGGGAGGGAAGCCTTCAGGCTTTCTGAACAGTAAGTAGCAGAGCTCCAGTCCAGAGTCCAGATCTTCTGATAGGAAAAGTAATGCTCTTTTTGTGGTACCATCATTCTGACAAGGTAGGGAAACTCACTTCCCTAGTTTTCCTAAAATACTTAGAGGTGATAATAGTCATGAATAATAATAATAACTTGTGCTTAAAGCTTCTGTAAAGCATTTGACATATAGTAGTATCTCTTTTGAGTCTCACAACATTGTGAGAATAGGTGCTGTTATATCTGGAGAGGTTGATGAGCACCTGTTAAATGTCTGAGGTTGGATTTGAACCCAGGACTTTGTGACCCTATCCTTTCTGATACAAAGTCTAGTGTTCATCTTCACTATATCCTGTGAGAATAATTAATAGTACATATTTATAAGAAAGCATCATAATTTAGTGGAAATAGAACTAGATTTGGGATCAGAGGACCTGGTCTAGAATTCAGTTAACTTCTTTTTATCTAATCTTTTTTTAAGACCTCTTCCACCCTCAAATTCTGTGATTCCCTCCTTTTTCAAAGTGTGTGTGTATGTGTGTGTGCGCACGTGAGCGTGCACATGCATTTGCATGTGTGTGGGTGCACGCGCATTCCTGGATGCTGTAGGTTTTTAGCCAAATGGCTTGTCTAATAAACACCAGTGTCTGTTTTTTCTTTTACTGTATAGAGATTGAAAATGAGCTTCATTAAGATAATTAAAGGAGTACTTGTCTAATTGAGAGTTACCAAACCAATTTACACATTTCCTGTGTTCTCTCTAAGGAACCTGAAGAGAAGATGCTTTGGCTGCACTTAATTATTTGCCATTAAATGGACAACACAGAGAGTCAATCCCCTCTTGAAGGGCCTTTGGCTGGGAACTGGAGGGCCTGATTAGCTCAGCAGGTGGCAATCTAAGGACCTTTGTTAAAGGTCTACAGGTTGAGGCGTAGCTGATCAGGCTCTTTTACTCCCTCTAGTGGGGAAAACTGAATGTTCTCATGTGTAGCCTTAGGTGCTTAGGATAATTCAGAACTGCAGGAAAGGCCCCTAGAGCACAGGTTAAAACTGGAAGGACTCGGAGAGCATAGAATGTCAGCATTAGACAAGACCTTAGAGATCATCTGTTTCAATTTCTTTATTTTACAGAGGAGGAAATGAAGGTCCAGAGAGGTGGAAGCAACTTGAAAATCTCTATTTTGTTTTTCTTAAAAGAAGTGCAATTCCAGGTTTTCCTTTCTCTAGCAGCTCTCTACAGACTGTCCTAGCAACCTAATGGATCAGTTGCCCTTGTATGAAGGGGAAGATTTTATGGAGTGAAAAGAACCAGGAAGCTTGGATTAACATGTTGGCTTTGCTTCTTACTAGCTACACAATCATGATTGAGTTATGTAGACTCTTTGAATCCCAGTTTCCAGTCTATATAGAGGAGCCCTAATGTGAGAGGATGGGCAAAACTCTGAGCTGAGGGGTGGGAGGGAGCTACAAATACTTGGTTGTTTTGGGTCTGTCCTTTGCTTCTGATTTGGGCCTATCTTTTCCCATCTCTTTCCCGAACTCTTCATAAATCAGTAGAGAACATTAACCTTCATTCCTAGAGTTCTTAGAAGTTTACCAATCTCTTTTCCCTAGAGCCAACACATGAGGTAGACAATACAAAGAGTTTTAGCACATTTTACAGTGGAAGCTGAGATTCCAGTTGGTGAAAGAGGTCTATTGTGTTACTATTAGAGCCAGGGTTCAAACCCTTGTCTCCTGACTTCAAGGCTGGTAATCGTAAAATAGTAATGACTTAAATAAATGCTTTATTTATTTCTCTGTCATCCTAAAAGGGTTACAGTTTTTACCTGGGCTCTTTCACAGAGGCTCAGTCATGGAGATCTTAAGGGTTCTGCAATGTAGATGATAATCTGTGATCAAATTTTCATTGTCAGGTAATAGATGCTCTTGTTTCCAGGGTTTTTTTTTTTTTGTCATGAGTAATAAAGGTCATGGCAGAGTTAAATCATCAGTGTGAAGTTAAAACCATGCAAAGGGAGCTGTGGTTTCAAAAAAGAGGCAGCATAGTTTAGTGGAACTAGAACCAATTGGATTTGAAGTCAGAGGACCTGGGTTCAGATTATGATCTGTTAGTTATTAGCTTTTTGATTTTGGGTGAGCCAGTTCCTCTTTCTAGGTATACCTCTCTCATATATAAAATGGACTATATTAAATATTAGGACTATATTAGATATTAGTTCTAAATTCTGTAATCCTACTTAACTGATACTTGTTAGGATAGGATTTTCAAGAAAGGGAAACACAAAAGGAAAAAACATATAAAAATCTACTTTATTGTTTTGGAAGGGAAAGGAATAAGGACATAGGGATTTACTTATGCTTATTCTTATTTAAAAAATGAACTAACAATGCTAACTAGGTTACCAAACTAAAACTTAACCAAGTTCCCAAATCTTACTCAGAATGGGTCCAAAAAACAGTTAGAGCCAAGATCTATTGTTAGATGTCCAAGCAAGTCCTGATGTCCAAGTGAGACTGAATGCTGCCAGCAGCTAGATACAGGAACCCTTCCTCAGTTCAACACAGGGAAAATCTTCTTCAGATCCCTCTTCAGACCTTCCTCTTGACTTCCTCAGGAGACCAGAAGAAAAAGTACATTGGGATAAGATGGAGTCTTCCCAGATCCTCCAGCTCAGGCTCCCATGTGGCCCTTGGTCACATGCCACTGTCAATCATACCTAGGTTTGCACTTTTCAGTTTTTGCACAGTTTTGCAAATTGCAAACCTTTCCATCCTTCATCACATACTACAGGGTTGTTCTGAAGAGAACACTTTGTAAACTGTAAGTACTCTAGAAATACAGGATGTCGCATTAAGCTTAACAATTCACTTAAAAAATTCACTTAAACTTTTGGATAACTTTTGTTATTTATTTAATTAGAAGACATAGCTTTGAGTCTGTGGTTCTCACCCAAGTTGTATGACTTTGAGCAAATAATTTGTTTCCGAATTGTACCTCTCCATCTTTAAATAAGAGATTTGTCTCATACTACCTGTGCCACAACTTTGTTGGGAAGAAAGCATTTGTAAAGTTTAAAACAGTATTGAAACATGAGTTGTCAACCCATGTTCTAGCAAGAGAGTGAATATGAAAGGGTTGTGTTAACTGTATGGTATGTGCCTATAAAGAAGACTGTGATTGTTTTTAGCACATTTGATTCAAATACTGAACTTTTTTCCCCCCTTTTTCCTATAGGGTCTTCAGTCTTCCACAATGAACCCTGTTTACAGCCCTGTCCAACCTGGGGCTCCCTATGGTAACCCCAAGACCATGGCCTACACAGGTAAGTGTTTTTAGGAATGAACTTCATCTCTTTCCTTTGCCTCTAATCCCACATCTCCAACTACCTTTCAGACATCTCATGCCGATTGTCTAGTAGATATCTTAAAACACAACATGTGCAAAACTAAAATCATTATATTTTTCCCTAAACTCTTTGCTATTCCTAACCTTCCTTGGTACTATTGAGGGTACCATCATCCTCCCAGTCTTTCAGGTATTCAATCTAAGAGGCATCATCCTTGGCTTTTTTACTTTCAACTTCCCATCCCCACCTTATGTCTAAACTGTTGCTAAGGTCTATTGATTACACCTTTGCTATGTCTATCAAATATGACCCGTCTCTCCCCTGACATTACCATCACCCTTGTCACCTTGTGCCTGCTCTGTTACGGTAGCCTAATGGTGGGTCTTCCTGCATTAGACCTCTCCTCATTCTATTCCATCCTCCATTTAGCAACCTAAGTGATTTTCCTAAAGTGTAGCATTCAATAAACTCCAATAACTACCTACTGCCATGTTACACCAGATACAAAACCTTCTGTTTGGCATTAGTCATTATGTTAATAATTCAGCATAATAGTATTCCATTATATTTATATACCATAATTTATTTGTCCATTTCCTCTGCGTGTATGTGTGTGTGTGTGTGTGTGTGTGTGTGTGTATTTCCAAAATTGTGATATCACTGCTGTAGCGATTTCTGGGAGTCCTAGGCTGAACTCCCTTTACTGATGCAGAAGACTCAGAAAAAGTTTTTCAATTTCATTAAGGAAATTTCTTTTGTTATGGCTATATTAATAAGATTGTTGTATGTACTCTCTGACTTGTGCTTAGGGGACAATGTTCAGTTCATGTACCATGTATTTCATGCCTATCTTTTACAGTTTATATGTAATTCAAGTTCTAACTAATGGTGTTATTTAATGTTACAGGGTTACAATAAAGTGAAAACATAAACTGGAAAAAAAAATGAGCACCCCCTCAGATTCCCATTAGCCATTGAGCTATTCTCGTAGCTCAAAATAAAGAGCTATAAATATCTTCATATATCTTTAGAGCTTGTTTTGTTTAGAATTATTTCCTCCCTTAATCTACCCTTCTAACTCCACTTTCTCCTCTTTCCCTTTAATTTCCTTGTTGAGTAAAATGTATTTCTATAACTCTGTGGTGTGTGTGTGTGTGTGTGTGTGCGCGCACACATGCATATATACATATATATGTATATATATATGTGTGTGTGTGTGTGTTCTTCTTTCTTTTAAACAGTTCAGATGAGTGAGGTTTAAGTGTTAACCCCTCCTTGAAACTTCCTTCTTGTTTCTATAGATGTCTAATTGGGCACCTTGATTATATGAGACAATTTTCCCTAACCTTGCTTTTCCCTCTTCCCCCATGCATTCCTCTTCTCCTATCTATCCATTTTTAAGATTATCTAGATATAACAGAACCATTCCCATGCCTTATCCAATTGGACCTGTTGCTATAATGATGATGATGATGATGATGACGACTAACATTTATATAGCACTTACTACTTGCTAGGCTTTATGAAGTGCTTTACAGTTATTGTCTTAGTTTATCTTTACAACTCTAGGAGGTAGGTGCTATTATTATCTCCATTTTACAGTTGAGGAAATGAGGCAAACAGAAATTAAATTACTTGCCCAGGGTCACACAGCAAGTAAATGTCTGAGGTCAGATTTGAACTCAAGTTTTCCTGATTTCAAGACTGATGTTCTATCCACTGAGCCACCTAGTTGCTCCCTCTATTAATCTTGATGAAAATAGTGTTCTGCAGTCTCCCTGGTTTGGAATGTAAGTGGTTTATCCTTTTTTATTCCCTTATTCATTCATGTTTTCCTTTTTATGTTTCTCTTCACTCCTGTGTTTGAATTTCAAAGTTTATCTATACCTCTGATATTTTCATCAGGGATGTTTGGAAGTCACCAATTCATTTAAAGGTCAATTATTCCCCACCTCCCACTTCCTGCAATATTATACTAAGTTTTGTTGGGTAAGTTATTCTTGGCTGTAAGTCCATATCCTTTGCCTTCTGGAATATCCTTTTCCAAGCTCTTTGCTACTTTATAGTAGTGGTTGCTAAATGATCCTGACTGTGTGTCCTGAGTATTTAAATGTTTTCATTCTGGCTGCTTGTGGTATTTTTTTCTTTATTTGACTTGGAAGCTCTGGCTTTTGACTGTGACATTCCTGGGAGTTTTCATTTGGGTTATCTTTTAGGAGGTGACCAATAGATTCTTTCTATTTTCAATTTGTTCTATGGTTCTAAGAGATTTAGGCAGTTTTTTTTAAAGTTAAAAGGCTGAAAAAATAGAAGAAAAGGAAAATAGATTAAGGAGAAAAAAATTAAGAACCATTGGATTATCTGAAAGCCATGATCCCCACCCCTTGCCAAAAAACAACATCATCAACAACCTTAGACATAATTCAAGAAATCTTAAAAGAAAACTGTCTGGGGGGATATTTTAGGAGGGTTGGGAGTAGAAGGGACATTCTAGGATTGGAAGGGAATGTTTAACTTGTAAAGATTAAAATTTAGGGGAGATGGGGAGACTGAGGCATCTGAGGCAGGTAGAAATTAGTTTCTCTCTGCAAGGAGTATTATATTTTTTAGAGGTTTATTAAAGTTAAGGATTAAAAGAAAATACAGGATAAGAAAGAACATGTGTCTAGGCCAGAGGCCTAGACCTCACCTACATTATGGAAAAAGCCGTGTCTGCTCCAAACGCAAGTCCAAAAAGCGCCCACCCCTCAAAAGCCTTTGAATCCACTTAAATACCTTCTCGATCTCGGCCCAGGTGAGATTACAAGGCATTCTGGGGAAGTGGAGCAAAGGCTCATGGGGATTGTAGTCCTGTATTCGAGTCTATTTTTTACAAACTTTAGCATGAACAAATTACCTAAAAGCTGGAATATTTGGCTATTGATTCTCTTCGATTAATGAAATGACTCCTGATCAAACTCCAAATTAGAATGTGTCAGTCAAATTAATGACTGTCTCTATGTTAGTGTGAAGAAGGCTCAACAGCCATTGGAAGAAATTAACCATGTGAAAATACTTCTACTTCTTCAAGGAACTTGGAGTCTCAAGATAGATAGGTGTCAAAGAGATCTTGAATGTTAACACTAGAAGGTACCTTAGAATATAGAATGGCAGTTCTTGATAGGCCTAAAGGATGAAAAATGTCAGTGCTTTTGTCTTTTGTCTCCTTGTTTTCAGAGGAGGAATTTGTTGAGAATTTTTTAAAAGAACATCTGGTTTTCTAGGTCATACATTGTCTGGCTCTTTTTGTCCCTCCTCTTGCCTGTACTTCCTGCCCCTTTTGGAATTTTCTATTACTGGAACCCTCCACACTAGACTCTTCCATGCTCTAATTAACCTTGCCAGTTGGCACTACCTTGCCAGTAACTTCAAAAGTGGGAAACCAATCAGAAACACACACTAGAGATGCTGCTCTTTTCTTATAAAACACCGGCCTTCCTTAGCATTAGGGAATAGTCCCAGGAGGGCAACCCAGGTGACTCCTCACCCAATTAGGATGGATAGTGGAAAGCTGGCAGAACATGGTTGCCAGGTCAGGAGGGCCACTTAGCACATCATCAGTCCCTTTGCTTTGCTTGCTGTGGCTGTAAGATCATCTCACCTCGGCTACCCTTTACTGACAACAAATGTGTCCTTGGTGTGTGTAATCTCAATGCATCCTCACCTCCCTCCTTAGGCCCCTGACTGTTGCAAGTTTGGCCTTGTTATGCCTTCCATTTTGTTACTTTAACCATACTGAGAGGAAGATTTGTTACTTTTAGCATTTACTAGATACTTTTTATCTTCTCTGGAAACCTCTATGTCCCCCCAAGGCAACTGCAAAAGCAAGGGCAATTATATAATAGAATGAGAGGGTCATTCTCTAGGAGAACAAAGTTCTCCATGAATTACTACTACTGGTAGCTATCATTTTACAGAGTTTTACAGTTTATGTGCTTCAACAGTGGTTTCATGTTCCTTATCTCATTTAATCTTTGCCCTAAATCTGAGACAGGTAGACTCTCCATCTCCTCATTTGTGAAGCAGAAATAATACTGAGCCCCTTGGTTGGTGTATACACTTTAGAAACTGCACTACTAAACAAACGTAAGGGATTCACTTATTAACTTTATTTTACAGATGTCATAGATTTAGTGCTACCAAGGGTCCGAGAGATGATCTAGGCTAAGTCCTTATTTCATACATGAGAAAATTGATGCCTAGCACATGGCAACCTCAGGGCAGAACTTCAGCTAGAATATTTATCTCAGGAGTCCCAGGCCTGTGCTTCTCAGAGGGTGGAAGTGGCAGGGCCTTGAACTCTTGTCTTCACATTTTGAGGCCTCTACACTGTTTCACCTACTTGATGCTCCTCCTTTTTCCCAGGCTGCCCCTTGTACCGAATTCTCTCCTTCCCCATCTTTGCTTCCTGGCTTCCTTCAAGTTCCAACTAAAAGTCCACCTTCTGTAGGAAGCCTTTCCCTGTCTCCCTTAATACTAGTGTTTGCCTTCTGTTGATTACTTCCTATTTTTCCTGTCAGAATTGTTCAAAAGTTGTCTTCCCCTTTACACTGTGAGCTCTTTGAGAGAAGAGACTACGTTTTGCTTTTCTTTGTATCTCTAGAACTTAACAGAGTGCCTGGTACATAGTAGACACTTAATAAATGCTTATTTACTGACTGACTGATGTCCAATATCCACATCTCAGTCTATGTTGCAGAGTTCTTAGAATCTTACTCTTTTATGAGGACTCAGCGGTCATCCAGGCTAATGGATACTAGACTCTGAATCTATAAACTATAGCCTCTTGATAAGTGGCCAGCCTTTCTCTATGAAGAGCTTGTTCATGTTTTTGTATACTGATATGTTACAAAGTTTTCCATTGCCCTGAGCCTCACTATACCTATTTATGCTCTTTGGAACCAAACAGATTGTCTCATCCTCCCACATTACAGCTCTTGAAATACTTCAAGACAGCTATCATCTGGTCACCATCATGTTTTTTTTTCTTTCCTATTAAGCAGAGCTTGTGTCTTCTGTTCTAGACCCCCCCTTTTTTTTTTCCTTTTAAACCTTACCTTCTGGCTTAGAATTAATATTGATTCTAAGCAGAAGAGTGGTAAGGGCAAGGCAATGGGGATTAAGTGATTTGCCCAGGGTCACACAGCTAGGAAGTGTCTGGGTTCAGATTTGAACTCAGGACTTCCCATCTCTAGGCCTGGCTCTCAATCTATTGAACCACCTAGCTGATCTGAAGATTCTTTTTTTTTTTTTGAAAAATTTATTTAGTCAATTTAGAACATTATTCCTTGATTACAAGAATCATATTCTTTCCCTCCTTTCCCTCCCCTCACCCCTTCCTGTGTGTCCTTTGATCTGAAGATTCTTGATCATCCTGATGGCCTCTTTTAGCACTTTTTTTTTTAAGGGAAAAGAGAGAGCAGATCTAGGTTTAAATGATGGCTCCAGCACTTAAAATCCGTGATTCTGGGCAAACCATTTTCCCTTTCTAAGGCTCTGTTTTATCTTGTGTAAAACAGGAGTCATAATCCCTGAAAGGTTTGGTAAATTTTAAAACCATATGAAAATAGGAGCTGCTGTCATAAAGATAGAAATTTAGACCTTTTTTGAGAAAACAGTGGACCTCTACTAGACAGAATTTAGCCCAGAGCAAAATAACAAAGCTTTGGAAAACTATGGTTATTTTCACAATGCCCAAGTAAGCTCAGAAGAGGTCCCTGGTGACTGAGCCCAGTACCAAAAAAAGGTTGATGGTGGGTGGGTGGGTGGGGGTTGGGGAATCTATTAGGATGGAAGTTAAACTTGAAAGATGTGACAAAATCAGAAGGCTATGGGATGCCTGAGGGAGGAAAGAGCAGAAGTAGCAAATGGTAACAGCCAATTCCTCCCCTGGTTATTGAGGCTTTGTCACAGTGGATAGAAATATGCCTCAGACTTTCACAGTGCCTGCCCACAGGGGTAATAGAATGAAATATTATTCTAAAAGAGCTTTAGCAAAATCTACTAATTTTTTATTTTTAAATGTAAAAATGCATTTATTGACAGCTTTTGAGTTGATTTCCATTTCTTCAAAAAGTCTATATATGGACAGAATGCCAAGAAAAATCAGACAGTTTATGCCAAAACAAAATTTACAAGCAGTATGAATGTAGATGACATTGAATAGCTTTCCCCTGGTTTATGGCCTTGAAGATCTTTAGCTATTTTAAGTAACTATGCATTTATTTACCCCTATTGCTGAGAGGAAAAGATGAACCTTTATTTTTTTTTAAAGCCTTCCCTTCCCTCTTAGGAACAGTACTAAGTATTAGTTCCAAAACAAGAAGAGCAATAAAAGCTAGGCAATTGAGTTCAAGTGACTTGTTCAGGGTCATGCAGCCAGGAAGTGTCTGAGGCTAGATTTGAACGCAGGACTTCCTATCTTTAGGCCTTGCTGTATATCCAGTGAGCTACCTAGTGGCCCTGGCCTTTACTTTCATGAGAAGTTAGCAGTTAGTAATAGAGCTTTGCAAAATGAGATCTTCTGCCCATCCTGTGAACCCTCCCTTCACTGTCCTGGTCACCCACCAGCCTGCTAATGTTTTTTTTTGACAGTGTAACTCACTTGGTAGATAGAGAAAATGCTATTGATATACTAATAATAAGCATGACAATATAAGCTCATTTATATAGCATATTAGATATTTTGCAAAGTGCTTTATGTAAATTATGTCATTTGATTCTCACAGTAACCGTGTAAAGTAGGTGCTGTTGTTATTCCCGTTTTATGGATGAGGCACCTGAGACTAATTAGGGTAAATGGCTTGCTAAGAGTCACACAGCTAGTGTCTGTCTGAGAAAGGGTTAGAGGCTGTTAGCCTAGAACATACATCTTCCTGATGTCTTTCAAGACTTAGAAGACTCGATAAGAGTTGAGTCTTGCAAGATTCAGTTCAAGTTCTATCTTCAATATGTGCCTTTTCCTGGTCTGGACTGCCAGTGCCAAGCTCTAGAGAACAGGGGTTATACATGGTTATTCTGCAGCTCTACCGGCTAGTGATAACTAGTGATAGGAGATGTTTAACACAGTCTTCCCTTGCTCTTCCTGTTTGCCAGTTTAGTGTAAGAAGCTGAGAGTAGGAGAAGGTTATTTAGGGTTCACAGCTTCTTTAGAAATTTTGATGTCATACTTCAAATGTCAGTATTCCCTCATTCTGGGAAAACTCAAATGACCAGCAAAATAGTACATTTCAAAAGGTCTCTTTTGTTTGAGATCCAATATGTCTTGATTTGAAAATTGCATGGCTGATGGAAAGCACTTGAATATGTGTTCCAATCAGATTTTCTTTATTGATCTCATCAATCAGTAGCTCTTGGTGCTATAGAATCCATAAAGTTATTTTTCCCCCCTGAGATCTGCCCTATGCCTCTCAGTCAGCTGGGGAGAAATGAATTTAACTTAAAAATTTTTTAATTTAATGACTTCTATTTTCTTTATGCTCCTTATCCTCCTCTCTCTCTTTTTAAAAACCTGCAGAAGAGTGGTAAAGGCTATACAATGAAGGTTAAGTGACTTGCCCAGGGTCAGATTAACTAGGACATATCTGAGGCCAGATTTGAACCTAGGACCTCCCATCTCTAGGCCTTGCTCTTTTTTTTTTTTAAGTTTATTTAATGAATTAATTTAGAATATTTTTCCATGGTTATATGAATCATGTTCTTTCTCTCTCCTCCTCACACCCACCCCCCTCCTGTAGCCCACGCTCAATTCCTCTGGGTTTTACATGTGTCATTGATCAAGACTTATTTCCATATTATTGATAATTGCGCTAGGGTGATCATTTAGAGTCTACATCCCCAATCATATCCCCATTGACCCATGTAACCAGGCAGTTGTTTTTCTTCTGTGTTTCTACTCCCACAGTTCTTTTTCTGGATGTGGATTGTCCTGGAGAGAAGTCCTTTACATTCGATTATGCCACAGTGTATCAGTCTCTGTGTACAATGTTCTCCTGGTTCTGCTCCTCTCATTCTGCATCACTTCCTGGAGGTCATTCCAGCTCACATGGAATTCCTCCAGTTCATTATTCCTTTGAGCACAATAGTATTTCATCACCAACAGATACCATACTTTGTTTGGCCATTTCCCAATCGAGGGACACCCCCTCATTTTCCAATTTTTTTCTAGGCCTTGCTCTTAATCCACTGAGTCACCTAGCCACCACCCCCACCTCCCCCTTAAAAAAAAAGTGAAAAAAGAAAATTGATATAAGAAATAAGGATAGGTAAGCAAAACAGATTCTGGAGAGAAACTTGTATTTTGGCATTGTCAGTGAGCATAAATCCCTTTATATTTTTCATACTGAAATCCAGGGATAGTCATGAGAGGTCAAGAGTAAGGTAACTAAATTTTGTAAGGTAATTTCAACCTTGATGAGGAGATTGATGGATGAGTGTAGGGTCTAAAACAATTTTTACATTCTAGGAAGGTGGTTGACAAATTGGAGTATAGTCAGAGAGAGAGTTGGTCAAGATTTGAGGAAAGTGGAAATACTGCCAAACACATGAAAGAATGAATGCGTGTATGTATATATGTATCAGCTATCTACTGTATATTTAAAATGGGATGTCCTGGAGACATCTTAAACTCATTGCCTTTTGTCTCCATATCTTCTTCCAAACTTTCCTAATTCCTAAGACTCCATCATCTTTCCTGTGTCTCAGGTTCATTATCTCAGCATTCTCCTGGATTTATCAATCTTCTCAACTCCACAGACCTAATTAGTTGCTAAATTTCCATTACAACTGCTTTCAAATTCACCTCCTTTCCATTCACAAAGCTACCAGCTTAGTTTTAGCCCCCTTTACCTCTAGCCCTTATTATGGCAAGGGCCTCTTTATTGGCCTCTCTACCTCAAGTCTCTTCCCTCTCTGATCCATCCTATAAAGTGCTGCCACCAAATTAATTTTCCTTAAGTTCAAGCATGACCATGTGACCCCCCTACTTAATAAACTTTGGCTTTCTATTTCCTTTTAGGATCAAACATAAACTTTTTGGTTTATCTTTTATTTCTTTTTAAATTAAAAAAATTTTTTCAATCAGCAAAAATGTGCCTTCTTTCTCTATTACCTCTACCCATATTCAAGGAAGAAAAAAAAATCCTGGTTATAAATATATATGGTCTATATTGGCTTTGTCCAAATATATATATATATATATATATATATATATATATATATATATATATATATATATATATATATATATATATATATATAAAATTTTCTACCTTGAATCAATCCTTCACTGCTCCATCATGAGGTGAATACCATGTTTCATCATGATCCCTCTGGAATCTCTGGTCATTAAGCAAATCAGAGTTTGTAAGTCTTTCATAATTGTTTATCTTTACAATATTGTTGTCATTGTAGTAATTGTTTTCCCAGTTCTTCTCATTTTAGTATGCGTCAGTTAGTTCATAGAAGGCTTCCTATGTTTTTCTGAAATTATATCCTTCATCGCATCTTATAGCATCATATGGAATTAGGTGGTACCTGGAGTCAGTAAGACCTGAATTCAAATGTGCCTTCACACACTAATTATGTAGCCCTGTGCAAATCATTTAATCTTTCTCTGTTTACTGCAATTTCTTCATTTGTAAAATGGGGATAATAAAAGCATATTTCTCCCAGAGTTATTTGGAGGATCAAATGAGATAATTGTAAAACTCTTAGCACAGTGCCTAGCACATAAGAAGCACTATATAAATGTTAGCTATCATTGTTGTGGTTACCATAACTTGGCCATCCAGTTCTCCAGTTGATAAATACCTTCTAAGTTTCCAATTCTTTGTGACCACAAAAAGAATTACTATAAGTACTTTGGCACAACTTTAGTTATATTTTGTTTTCCTTAGGATTTACCATTCACTTAATCTACCCTCTCTCTGTGTGAGATACTGTTAACAGTTTATACTTATTTAGTTATAATTATTCACTCATATTTCCCTTCAAAAAAATTCTAGCTCATTATACAGATGAGGAAAGTAAGGCAAACAGGAGTAAACAACTTGGGATCTCATAGGTAGTAAGTGTCTGAGGCCAGATTTGAACTCAGGAAGGTTAGTTTTTCTGATTCCAGGCTCAGGACTCTATCTGCTTTGTCACCTAGATACCCTGTGAGGTAGGTAGTGCAAATATTATCTTCCTTCCTTCCTTCCTTCCTTCCTTCCTTCCTTCCTTCCTTCCTTCCTTCCTTCCTTCCTTCCTTCCTTCCTTCCTTCCTTCCTTCCTTCCTTCCTTCCTTCCTTCCTTCCTTCCTTCCTTCCTTCCTTCCTTCCTTCCTTCCTTCCTTCCTTCCTTCCTTCCTTCCTTCCTTCCTTCCTTCCTTCCTTCCTTCCTTCCTTCCTTCCTTCCTTGCTCTCCTTCCTCTCCTTCCTCTCCTTCTTCCCCTTCTTCCTTTCCGCCTTCTTCATATTTTCCATTCCTTCCTATTTGGAGGAATTGTGTTCAGAGTTAAGGGTAGAGTGAGGATTTTACCGTACTTCCTTTTGCTATTCCACCATCTTGTTTCTTTCTCTTCTTTCCCCTTTGGTTTTTAAAACTTTTTCTGAACTAGCACTTTCCCATGCTACCCCACTGCCATTGTGATCCAGCTAAAATGGCTTTCTCTCTCTCTTCCTCAGTTTCATGGCACCCCTTCTCCTAGTACCATAAATCTACTGCACTGATCAGTCTCCTTCCCTGGAGTTCCACCCTTCCTTATCTCTACCTCATGGAGTTCCTCTCTTTATTTGAGATGTACCTCAAAACACTATCTTCTACATGAAGCCTCCTGATTCTTTATCTGTCACAATTGCTAGTGCCCTCTCTCAAACTATCTTGTATTGAACTGATTTCCTGTATATACATATATAGGTATTTAGTAACTTTATTTTTATGCTATATTTTCAGCTGTATTTGTCTTCCCCATTAGAATGTAAGCTCATTGAGAGTAGAGACTATTATATCCTTTGCACTTCTATTACCAGCACCTGCATAGAGTAGGGATTTAATAAATACTTGTTGATTGATTGACAAATCAATTAAGCATTTATTAAGTCCCTATTATGTGCCCCAGACTGTTTTGAGTCTAGATGAAGAAACTCAGTCTCAGGTTAATTAGGTGACTTACTCAAGGTCAGAATGATCCAGTGGCAAGATTCAAATCTAGGACTTAGATTCCAAGTCCATTCCTCTTGTCACTATATCACAGAAGGCCTAGCCATGATGTTTATTGTCCATCACCACCATGCTTCACTACCATACTCATCTAATCCATTTCTACTTGGGCTGCCTGGTGCCCGTCCTTTGGAAGGAACCTTAGAGATCATTTACTCTAGCCTCCTCATTTTATAGATGACAAAACTGAGGTCTAGAGAGTTTATGTGAGCTCAGACTTGGCTAAAGTCACACAGCCAGTAAAAAGTAAAATCTAAGCTCTTGGATGCCACCCTTGCCATTCTAAGTATGAGCAATAGAGTCAACAAAGGCATGACTTAGTTTCACTGGTACAGAGAATATGTATAATGGAATAGAGGGAAGGGAAAGAGAGGTTACAACCTGGCCATAAAAACCCTTGTATTCCATGCTGAAGAGTCTAGCATATGGGGGAAGGGCATGGTCAGAGCTAGGCTGTAAGATGGTGACTGGCTTCCATGTAGGAGGGATTGAAAGAATGAGACTAGAGGCTGAGGAATAGATATCTGCTGGTACTGAGACAGGATGGTAAACACCTTGGTTCTAAATAGGCTATGTAGCTAGAGAGGTAAGCATTTCTTCTTCTTTTTTTATAAAAACCCTTACTTTCCTTCTTATAGTCAATACTGTGTATTGGCTCCAAGGCAGAAGAGTGGTAAGGGCTAGGCAATGGGGGTTAAGTGACTTGCCCAGGGTCACACAGCTGGGAAGTGTTTGAGGACACATTTGAACCCAGAACCTCCTGCCTCTAGGCCTGGCTCTCAATCCACTGAGCTACCCAGCTGCCCCCATGGTAAAGCATTTCTTAAGCACTTAACTCTGTGTCTACCTCTTTTGCTATGATCTTGAAATACAACAACAAGAAAACAAGATAGTTTCTACTCTCAAGGAGTTTATGTTCTATTGAAGGAAGATAAGACATAAAGGAGAACTGGAAAAGGAGGTGGGGAAGGGACTGGCACTAGGCAGTCAAGGTGGAGGTGAATTGGATGAGTATGGTGGTAGAATGTGTTGAAAGTGGAGAGCAACATGGCCCTTTCATGATATGGGAACTCACTCCTCTCCTCATTGAGTGGACTAGGGGTGGAGTCGTCTGTAAGAAGGAGAAAAGGAAGTAAAGAAAATAAACATTTCTTAAGCATGTACTGTGTTCATTTTGGTCTTCACAACAACCCTGGGAAGTAGGTACTATTATGATTTCCTTTTAGAGTTGAGGAAACTAAGCCAAACATTTTAAGGCCCACATATGGCCCTCAACACAGCAGAGTGCTACTGAATCAGATTTTAAAAATTAAAATTGATAAATATTTAACAAAATAAATAAAATATGATAAAATATTGATAATATTGTGTGCTTTTCCAAGTCATTATGTACTCTGCAGGGTTTAATGACTCCTGTTTTTAGTGGAATTTGTCACCATTGGTTTAAATGACTTTCCCAAGTTCACACAGCTGCTGTCTAAAGCTATATTTGAGCTTAGGTCTTCGTAACTTCAGGCCAGCACTTCCTGTACACTGTACCACCAAACTACCTGGCTAGGGGGCAAGTGTGAAGGGGATGGTTGGTTGGGAGAGGATATTATAGAGGGGAAAAAGACTTGCAACTCATCACATATGGCAGGTATGCTTGATTATATGTCAGTGACAACCCTGGAGAATCCAGACCATAGATAATGGGAGATGGGGAAAGATGATATATTAAGATGTATTGTGTTTGAGATCCATGGGGCATTCATGTATAGGGATAGGAGATATAGGCTGAATGTGATGGCCACAAATGGAAAGAATGGGCTGTGGGGGTTTTGAGGGGCAGGCAGGAACATTTCAAAAATAAACTGACAGGGGTTGATGCCTGATTGAGTTCTCCTTTGGAATAATTTCAACAGGAGTTCTATCTTATTGCTTGTATGCCCTGCTAGTTGCAGTGTTTAAGGAAAGTAAAAAAAGTGCATTGTCCTTGTCACTTCAATGCCTTGTCCCTGGGAACTGGGGCATCATTAGCATTCCAGGGAAAGGCTGGCTCCTGCAGCTGTAGTTGGCAATGAAACAGAGCCATGCAAGTGACTTAATTTGGAGCTGCCTTGGGCCATGCATTTCAAATCATGTCTTTTTATTACATAATCCATTTTGAAGCCTATAAACATTTAAAAGACTAGAAATGACCTTCAGAAGATCTCTAAAGTAAACCCAAAACCCAAACCTGAAAATCTCCAACTACTTATATTTTGCTTGATACTCAGCTAGATATATAATCTCTTCGCTGTCGGAACTCCACCATTTTGAAATCCATCCATGCATTTTTGTCCTATATGATTTATTTCAATGTCATTCCATAATCTGCCTTAGAGGATCTGCCCACTGTGCTGGAGGCCTTCCTTTGTCTCTTTTAATATTTCCTGCATCCTCTGTTCTGACTGTGCATTTGTTATCTCTTTTACCTCTGTGACCTTGAGCAAGTTACTTCCCTTCCCTCAGCCTCAGTTACATTATCTGTAAGATGAGAAGATTGGAGTGGATGGATATAAGGTTAAGGTTCCTTCTAGCTCTAATTACTATGACTGACCATGGCTAAATGACCAGCCTGTCTCTCTCTTATTATTCATATCCTGAATGCTGTCATCTTTTTTAAAAAATATCACTTTTCATGGACAAATCATCTTTGGTAACATGCTGTAGATTATACTTTTCATTGGGGGGACAATATTGCATTAATTTTCACATACAAAAAGGAAACTAAATGATGAATATATTAGAAACTGTGAAGCTTTGAGTATACTTATGACATAAATTAAGTTTAAAAAATAGTAACAGAACTGTTCTTATTTGTGCCCCTCTCTGTATTTTTTTTTGTTTCCTTCTATGCATTAAAAATGTCCGTTGATGCTTTTTTTCCATGTCTCTTATTACCTCTTAATGTCCTCCCATCACAAGTAGAAGCCCTCCCTTATAACAAATTTGTATAGTCAAACAAAACAAATCAGAATGTTTGGTTCATTCTGTGCCTCATCCTTTGCTAACATGTAGGAGATATGTTTTATTATCAGTCTTTGGAAATAATGATTAGACATTGCTCTGGTCAGAGTTTTGAGGTCATTTGAAATGTATATACCTTCACATTATCATCTTCATATTCCCCTTGTACCTTTCCTTTATGGAACCTTTAGTTTTGAATGTTCTGAGATAATTCATTTCTATAGAGATGCATGAAGGTACTTGCATCATACCATAGTAACTTATTTGAGCCTCCCAGAGAAGTGGTGTTAGCCTCAGTTTACAGGTGAAGATACCGAGATTATTTCTGGAGTAGTTCTAATGCTACAACTCTCCCAGTTCAGCTTTGATGTTGGGTTGAAATGAGGCTCTCTCAGGTCACTGGATAGTTAACAAAGGAGCTATACTTTGCCCTAACACAGGAAGGAGATGCAACAAGGTTATGGTGTTACTTTCTCTAGGCTTATCCACCTCTTCTCCATATGGAAATATGTCTGGTCACCAGGGCAAGATACTATGAAGCTCATGGTTATTACTCTTGTGGTCTTCAGAAATATACAGAGTGAGAAAGAACTGGACTCATGTGGCTGAGCCTTTTTATGCCTTTAGTAACCAGGAAGCTGTGCTGGGGAAGCTGGGGCCAGTTGCATCCTAGGATTGTTTTGTTTCTTTTTAGGGAAAACCAATCCCTGTTGAAGGAAGGAGGCCAAATTGCAAGGAGTTGAGAAGTGACTGACAGGAGAAGTAATGAGTAGAAACTATTTTTTACTCCCCTAAGAGTTTGACTGTAACAGGGAGTAGGGAGGTATTGGATGCTAATTTGAAGGGTTAGAGTCAAATCAAACATTTTTTAAAATGGTGGACTCTTAGGCATATAGGCAGCAGGGAAAAAGCTAGAAGACAGGAAGAGATTGAAAATAAGAGGACAGGAATTATTTGGAGCTCAAGTTGGCAGGGAAGGCATTAGGGGATGGGATCAAGGGCACATACAAGTGGAGGAATTGGATTTGGGGAGGGAGCACCTATTCATCAAAAACTAGAGCAAGGAGAGAATGAATGATACTAAAGAATTTTAATGTGTTAAACAGGAGAGAAAAGGGCACTTATTTTCTCAGTGAGAAGAGGTCCTCTTCTGAGAAGGGAGGAGGTGGTGTGGAGACCAGGAAGAGAAGATAAGGTTTGGAATAACTGCTTGGGGGAAGTGTAATAGAGAGTAAGATTGCCTTGTGATAATGAGGTTCCTGTTGAGAGTAAATAATACCAATTGGTAGTAGATCCAGTTAGCATGTTTACATGAATTCTTCTAGCACTATTTAGTGGCATATGAATAAGAACATAAAAAGCAGATAGTGGGAATAATCAAGGGATGGGGTTTGGCAAGTTATGAGTGGTAGAGGACAAAGAAGCAAAGGATTTGAGCAAAGAGGATGGTGTGTCATTGAATTGGTTAACTACAGTCAAGATTAGAAGGAAAGTAACAGGAAAGCATTGAGAGAACAGAATAAAGGAAGTTTCAGAATTTCTGATTAAGGAATAGAATGGTCATGGGTGAAAAAGTGAAATAAAGTGTGACCATACTTCTGCATAGTTGAGGTAGAATAAAGGTACAAGTCTTGGGAATTGAAGAGGTTTTTGCAGGACATTCTCCATTACAGTGGCAAAACAGTTTTAATGAAGGAGAAAGGTGGATTGGGAAGAGAAGGGAATACATTTATAGCACCTTCTGTGTGCCAGGTACTGTGCTAAGTGCTTTACAAATATTATCTCATTTGATCCTCACAACAACTCAGGGAGTTAGGTGCTGTTATTATCCCCATTTTAATTTTGAGGAAACTGAGACAAACAGTGACCAAGTGACTTGTCTGGGGTCACTCAGCTAGTGTCTGAAGCCATAGTTGAACTTAAGTCTTCCTGATTTCAGTCTCAGCACTCTGTTCACTGTCCTACATAGCTACCTCTGTAATTGGTTTGCACATATGTGTATAGATATAGAGATATTTATCTTAGAGTTTTATGCTGCATTTGATAATTAATTGTTGAACAAAATTATCTCTGTAATTGCATGTATGTAGGGGTATTTTGAGAAGATGTAGTCTGCTGTAGAGAATTATCTACAAAAACATGTTCTCTTTCCATATATTTATAACATGCATAGACCATTATCATACAAGATTTTATGGAGATGAGAAAGTAGCAATAGTGGTCAGTTGGTTACTGATGTCTCTTCATTTATCTTCTTTTGGTAATGATAGTCTTATGTTCTTTTCCATTTTTTCAGCATTATCTCTGAAATATTGTGAAGATAAATTTATGCTTTCACAATTATATCACCTCCAACATCGATGCTTTTTCCCCCCTATTTGCATTTGGTCAGATTCAGCTGTTTTCTATCTTCATCTTTCCCTTTCTCAGATAGGAGTCTAAGACTGAGATGTGTGACAGGTTCTTAAACCCTTTTTATCATGGATACCTTTGGCAGTCAGCTGAAAATTATACTCCACTTCTCAGAATGTTTTTAAATGCATATAAATAAAATACATAGGATTAGCAAAGAAACCAATTATGTTATAATAGTTTTATGTGTACATATGTGTAGAATAATATTATTATTTTAGAAAAAATCAGGTTTATTGACCCTAGGTTAAGAAACCTGGTAGTCTAAATGTTGTCATTACGTTGTCATTAATAATGTAGATCAACTGATATGAGATATGTAGACAATTCTATTTTATTTTGTTTATTGTCTTTGCAGTTTCATTTGTAAGAGTTTTTCAGTCAATCCTCAAGTCAGGCTTTCTCTAGGTTCATTTCCCATCTGTGGCATTTCACTCTTTTAGACATTGCACGTCCTTTTGTCCTCTTCCTTAGTGATGTTTGTTGATATTGAGGGCTTTTCCCACTTGCATTTTTTGATCTTCTGAGCCTCCCAAGTCTCTAAATCTACAAAGATCAGTGACCTTTATTTGGACTTTGTTCCTAATGTTTTTTCTAATTCCTCCATTCTTATCCCACTTCCTTAGATTTTTCTGGGGTCATTTCCACCTTATCTTTTAGGTATCTATTCTCTTTTCTTCCCACTTGAAGGCAGTTTTCTCCCAATACACAAGGAGTCCTCATCTCATATGACATTAATATGTTATTGTATTTTAGGGAGGGTATTGATAAGATGGAATGTTACCCAGAAGAAAACTGATTGAGTGGGATTATAGAAAGGGAATTTATGGGAGAAACAGTTGGAGAAATTAGTTCTGCCTTTCTTTAAGTTAGAATATGGAATATGGGGCAGCTGAAAAACTCAATGGGTAGAATATCAGGTTTGGAATTGAGAGGACGTGGGCTCAAATTTGACTTTAGACACTTCCTAGCTGTGTGACCTTGGTCAAAGTCACTTAACCCCAAAGACCTCACCCGCACCACTCTTCTTCCTTAGAGTTGATACTTAATATTGATTTTAAGGGTTTTAAGAAAAATAAATTAAATATGATTGTTGTCTTCCATTATCAGAAGGGTTTTCAGACTTTGTCATAGGCAGTTTAGGCATGTTGCCCAAGAAGGTTGAATTTGGACCAGTGGAAACAGATTTCAGCCCAACAACAGGTGTAAACTTCCAGTGTTCACACCAACCCCATTAAGGAATGACTTCCATTAAGAGTAGTTAGCCACCTGTTATAGGTACTGTTCAGATGAAATGCCCTGTAGTATATAAGTTTTAAAGCTCCTTTTGATTCTGAGATTCTGTGAACTATACTTTTCAAAGAATAATCTTCCTGGATTACAAAATGTATTAAAGTGAGACTGTTGGACCCAGACTTTGAAACTGTCAAGTAAAACTGAGAGCAGAGAAAACCTGTGATTCCTAGAAGCTTGTAGTTTTAATTGATTATAGGCTATAATAAAATGTGCACTAAAACATGAAATATCAAATTGATTTAATTACTTAGCACTTTGTATGAAGCCTTTGAGCTAATAATTCACTTCAATTTCTCCTGTGCACCAGTTAGTGTTCAGAGGAGGGGAAAATGGAGGAAACTCATTTGCTTCAAATCTTCTTTTATGACATTGTGAGATTTTTCCTGATTCTAGTCCTTTCTGTTTGAAGAGTTCATGATTTGCCTGGTTGTATCATAATCTTTGTTTTGATCTTGAAGTTCAAAGTATTTGAAAATGGTTATTGATAAATAAAGGAGTCCAGGATGACCAACTTTAATTTCTTTCCTTACTTTGCTTTTGAAATTTCAGATTTTGCACCATGTCTCTGCCACCATTTCACTCTAGTGCCTGAGACCTTTTCATGCCGGAACATTCTTCTACCATGCTGTCCCCTTCCCCCTGTTGGTGTTTGGGGGAGGGGTCTGGGATAGCTTGCTTTTATTCCTTGACTCTCCTCCTGACTTTCCAGACTTAGACTTAGTACCTCTCCTCTCTCATCCCCTCCTATTGTGTTTTGTTGTCCCCCATTAAAATTTAAGTTCCTTGAGGAGAAGACTGTCTATCTTACTGCTAATATTTGCATCTCCAGGGCTAGCACTGTGCCTGGTACGTACTGAGTGCTTAATAAATGCTTGTTACATTGTCTTAAAGGACTATATTTACATAATTATCTTCTAGATATCTGACCTATAGATATATCCTATTAATGTAAACCCAAAGGACCCTCCAGATAGAGGTGATTTCTTCCCACTTGGATCATAGATTTGTAGAATCTAGAGCCTGAAGGAATCTGGAGTTCATCTAATCTAATCCTTGATTCTGTATTTAAAAAAAAAAAAGACAAATAGGGTAAGGGATCTGCATGCAAAGTCAGGCCAAAGTCTGAAATAGCCAATAGCCTAGTATGTTTATTGTTGAGTTGTTTCAGTCATATTCAATTCTTCATAACCCCATTTGTGGTTTTCCTGGCAAAGATATTGGAATGGTTTGCCATTTCCTTCTCCAGAGAGGTGGAAACTGAGGCAAATAAGGTTAAGTGACTTGCCCAGGATGACAAAACTAGCAAATGTCTGAGGCCAGATTTGAACTCGGGAAGTGTGTTTTTCCAACTCTGGGTCTGGCACTCTATCCAGTGTGCCACATAGCTGCCCCAATAATACAGTAGTCTATTATAGCTGCAGTATAGAGTATGTGAGGGAAAGGAATGAAGAAGAAACCAGAAAGGGAGGTTGGAGCCAGGTGGTAATAGGCCTTAAATTTTTTTTTAATCTTTAAAAAATTTATTTTAATTTTTTTATTAAAAATTTTTAATTTTTTATTATTTTATTAATATATAATAATTTATATATATTATAAATGTATATAAATATATAAATAAACTAATAATAAATTATTATTTATTTTATTAAAAATTTTTTAAAATAATTCAGCCTGCTAGACTGAATTTATATTTTGTCTTGTAGACAGCAGTAGGAAGCCATTGAAGGTTTTTAAGTTAGGGAGTGATATAGGCAGATGTATGTTTTAGAAAAAAAGAATTTTTGTTTTTAGGAGGAAGCTGAATTCATCTGACTTGAGTTGTGTTGGGAAGGGAGATAGAGACAGAGATAGATTGGGTGGGTTGGGGGGGAGAATAGTGATTTTGATTCTCGCTCTTTTACGTTAGGGATGGGGCAGCTGAGGAGGGGAAGGGAGATATTGTTTCATTGTTTATTTGTTCCTTTTTTTGTCTTGGGAAACGTGGCATCCTGAAAACACCTATCTTGTGCTATTTTTAAGGTTACAAAAATTTATTTTTTGCACTAGAGAAATTCGGTTAGCACTTTGGCAAAATATTTGAGAAGAAATCTATAAAATGTGAACAAATCTTGTTGATTTGATGATTCAGAACAAAGCCATATCCTATTTTCAGTGATTCATTCTGCTAATGTGATTGAGATGCTGAATCATGAAGCTGCCATCAGAGTGTTTTTCACACCTTCATGGAACATGTCAAAGATAGGAAGAAGGAAGAGGAATTCTCTTTTACAAAGAAAGATTGCTGGCTTCAAAGAAAATGAAAAACATGTGTTTGGCAAATGTGGCATGGTAGAGTTTTAAATGAATAAATATTAATATACCAAGTGACTCCTCCATATGTCTACTTTGGATTTCAATATGCAACACTGGTCATTCTGCTTCCAAGTCTTCCACCTACTAGTAGTGTTATCTGATACAAATCACCCAACTTGTCATGGCTGAGGGCCTCTGTGTTGGTTATATAGCAACAGCTTAGGTGAAGATGCAGATGGCAAATCTGTGCATGAGAACTGAGAGAAATGACAGAATTTCAGAATAGACTGTTAGGTGACTTGTAAATGGTTAGCAGTCATCAGTAGAAGCTAATATGGATTCATGAAGAAATGTCTTGCCAAATTAATCTAAATTCCTTTTCAGGGTTACTAAAATCAAAACTATACTATGGACCTAGAGTACCATGATTTCAGGTTGTTAGGTGGTACAATGGAAAGTGCCAGCCATGGAGTCAGGAAATCTCATCTTCCTGAGTTTAAATCTGACCTCAGATACTTCCTAGCTTCCTGGCCAAGTCACTTAACTCATTTTGTCTCAGTTTCCTCATCTGTAAAATGAGATGGAGAAGGAAATGTCAACTTATTCCAGTATCTTTGCTAAGAAAACCCCAAATGAGGTCAGGAAGAGTTGGGCAAGACTAAAGATGACTCAACAATGGCAAATCATGATTTCAACAAGATATTTGACAAATGTCATCTTATCCAGGTAGAATGGGCTATATGAAAGATGTGTGCTATGAATTGATGGTGCAATAAGATGGATTTGGAATTTATTTAATGATAGGGTCCAAAGACCCATGATGAATTGATCAATGACAACTTGAAATTATATTTCTACTGGCAGCTTCAGGTGCCATATTTTGTGAGGTACAATGACATCCTAGGGCAGCATTGACGCTTTCTGAGTTCAAATGCCCATAGGGCAAATTCAAACTGTCTGTGAGAGCTGAGGGAGGAAGTCCTTGCTTTGGGTGGCTAGACAGAGGAGTGAGACATGCAAAAAATGGCCTTAGGCACTGGGAAGAGGGGGAACGAGCAACTCCCAAGTTCCTGTTCTGCATACATGCCAATACTTTGTCCATGTTTCCTAGGGCATTTCCATAGGAAGTCAGCCATATTGGTGAGAGGAACATCAAGTGAAAATGTTAACCTGGGCCATGATATGCTGGAGAAGAGATGATGTTGAATGAGACCATGATCATTCTCTTCCAATTTCTGATGGGCTGTCATTAGGAAAAGAGATTTTAGGTTTATCTTGCCTATCTCCAGAGGCTAGAAATAGGAACAGTTTGGGTGGGGATAGGTAAATTGTAGGGGAAAAGATCCTAGTTCAGAATAAGGAAGATCTCGTTTGAATAGTTGTGAATCTTATTGAGAAGTGCCTGTAGTTTTTCTAGACTTGATGCAATCAGCATGTCATCTAAATGACAGGGTGTTTGTAGGAGCTCTATGGAATCCCTGTTCCATTTTTACTTCCATCTGAGTATCTTCCAGATTGTGATGAACTTCTTTGGTGAGCTCTCTCCTTGCTTTAGGCCTCATTTGATACTGATAAAAGATCTGTTAGGCACAACTACCAAGATAATTTTGTTTATCACGATTTTTTTAATTAAAAATTTTTTTTGTAAAGATATTTTATTTTACCAATTACATGTAATAACAATTTTCCATATAAGTTTTCTGAAGTTATACAAACCAAATGGTCTCCCTTCCTTTCTTTCCTTTTCCTTCCTGAAGATGGTAAGCAATTTGATCTGGGTTATATATGTATTGACATGCAAAATGTGTTTCTATTTTGTTCATTTTTGTAAGAGAATAATCATATAAAACTGAAACCCCAAAATAAAAACCTAAATAAATTAAGTGAAAAATGGTATGCTTTCATCTGCATTCCAACTCCACAGTTCTTTCTCTGGAGGTAGAGAACTTTCTTTGTCATAAAGTCCTTCAGAATTGTCCTGGATCAGGAGGTAGCTGAGTGGCTCAGTGAAGTGAGAGCCAGGCCTAGAGACAGGAGGTTCTAGTTTCAAATCTGGCTTCAGACACTCTGTGACCCTGGGCAAGTCACTTAGCCCCCATTACCTAGCCCATACCCCTCTTCTACCTTGGAATCAGTATACAACATTGATTCTAAGATGGAAGGTTAAGGTTTAAAAAAAAATTGTTCTGGATCACTGTGTTGCTGAGAGGAGCTAAGTCTTTTGCAGTTGATCATAGTACTATATTGCTATTACTGTGCACAGTGTTCTCCTGGTTCTGTATCATTTCATTCTGCATCAGTTCATGTAGGTTTTTCTAGCTCTTTTTGAAATCATCTTCATAATTTCTTATAGGACATAAGTATTGTATCTCTGGCTTAATCTTAAGATATCTTTGGAAAACCTCTTATTGGAGAGGACTTTTGTGGACCGCTTTGCTCTGCATACCCCCCCCCCCCCCCCTTTTGTTATCCTACATTTAGGCACTGATTTTTAAAATTTTCTATGTTTCTTAATTGTTTAGTAAAATGTACAACTACTGAAGAACTTTGAGAAAGGAAATGGTGTGGTAAATTAGAAAAATAATATTGGCAACCATGTGAAGTTTGGGTTGGAGAAGAGCAGGTCTGGTATCCAGCTAGAAGATGATATTATAAGGGGCAGCTTGATGGCCTTTCATACTTCATAGCTGTGTGACCCTGGGCAAGTCACCCCCTAACCCCCCAAAAGCCTAGTCCTTAACACATTTCTGCCTTGGAACCAATACAAAGGATTGATTCTAAGATGGTAGATAAGGGACATTAAAAAAAAGAAGATTCTATATTACAGATGGCTAGATAAGAGGTGCTCACTTCAAATATAGGGTGATAACTGGGAAAGGAGTAGATGTAGAGGAATAGATGGAAGGTATATTATGTCTATAGAGCTACTACTTAGATAGTAGTTGGGTATGCGTAAGAGAGAAAAAATCAAATGTAGTTATCAGTCAGTTGAATAAATGTTTATTAAGTACCTACTATGTGCCAGGTATCTAATCCTGGGAATACAAAAAGAGGCAAAAGAAAATGCCTATCCTTAAGGAACTCATTTTATATACCTGGGTGAGTATAAGGTTGGTGCCGTCAATTGGAGACATTGTAGAGAAGTCTAGGTTTTGGTAGAAAATGAATAATTCAGTTTTTAATGATTCTGATGTATAAGAAGATATGAAATGGTTTCTCCCCATTGATTATGGACCTTTTAACTAATTCATTTTTTGTCTTCAGCTTAGAAAGTCAATGAATTAATTTTCTAATTAACTAGTGTTCATCAAGACAAAGATATGGAATGAATCTCAATCAAGCATCCTTTCTGGATGCCTTTAAAAAAATATCCCAACTGACTAAAGAAATTCAACCCCATAAGTTACTTCTGCCTTTGATTTGTGTAACCGTTAAACCATATGATTTCTAAGTGTAGGCTTCTTCAGGTAGAAAGCCAAAGGAGTGTTTATCTTGATTGAAATCTCAACCTTTGCCTTTCTTTCCTTTTATTTTTTAGTAGAAGAGTAGAACCGTTGTGGTATCATGGGAATCTATATTATTTAATAGCACAGAGCCTGACATATAGTAGGGACTTTATGTTGACTTAGCATCAGAAGACCCAGATTGAGTGATAGCTCTATTAGCTCTGGGAACTTGGGCAAGTTTCCCACCTCTCTGACCCTTAGTTTCCTTATCTGTAAGACCTTTATTATAAAGATAGTATAAAAAATTTGCATAACACTTCAAAGCCCAAAATTATACCTGGCAGATAATTTTTAGAATAGATTATTAAAGATAGGTATTGTTTTCTTACTGATTCTTAACTTTTGCAATCACTTCATCTGGCAGCAGAATCACTACCAGTTCTGTTTAAGATGCTTCTGACTCCTCTCCACATGGCTTTGGGATTTCAGCTATAGAATTTCAGTTCCACTTAAAAGTAAATGCTCTTGGAACCTTCATCTCACTGTAGCTTGTTTTTGAACTCTCCTTAGTGAGAGCTCTAAGACTACAGCTCTATTTTTCCCTAGCCTCTTCTTGTCTTGGTATAGTTCTTAGCAGTGAGCTCTACTGCCCAATTACTGCTGTGGCAGAAGCATAGAGAAGGACCTGTGAATTTTTGTATAGGAAGGGAAGCATTAAATTACAGTATGTTTTTTTTTCCTCCTTTCAGGTAAGTATCCCCAGGTTTGAACTATTCTACTAGACTGCATTTTTCCTTGCTTTTCTATTTGTATTCCCAAATCCTTAGCATAATACTTTGCACAGAGTAAGTAAATAAATGTTTTTTCATTCATCTGAAATGTAGATATTGCCATATTGCATTACAGTTGATGAGGTTATCCCATCTGACTAGACATTTGAAAGACTTTCTCAGCATCAGAGGCTTATAAGCCCTGTGGGTCCCAAGGGCACCTGGCCCTCTCCTGGGAGAAGAGGAGAACACTGAGCTGAGATGCAAAAGGGGTGCCAAGGAGCTTTTAAAAAATAAGAAATTATCTTTTCAACTTCTTTGGGATAACAACTAACATTGATAATCTCTCTTATTTCCTCTGTGCTCTGAAGGTAAGTAGAGCCAATATTAATACTCCCATTTTGAAAAAGGAAGGAAGAAAGTAAGCATTTATTATGCATCTACTTTTTCTATAGGCATAGTGCTAAGTGCTTTACAAATATTAAATGATTGTAATGACCATTGTAAAGGATAATTTTAGCGTTGTGACTTAAAATCTAAATTTAATTGGTCACCAGGGAAAATCCCAAATAATAAAATACCCAAGTCATCTGGAAATTTTATGATGTTTTAATTGATATAGTGGAGGAGATTAAGGAGAAGGAAGAAAGAAAGGGAGTAGGATTTTCTCTCGCCTGGCTAGGAGATCTAGAAAGTAAGGTTTTAGAGTGTGAAGGAGGAAGGAATCAGTCCTGAACTCCAAAAGGGCTCAACCAAGATGCCTGAACCTGAATCAGCTCAAGGGCAAACCCAGACAAATAACTGCCACCACTCCAAGATGTCGGAATGCCTAGCATGCTGCCATCCAGAGTCGCCTCTCCAGGGAAAGAGGGCGAAGAGAGCCAGTGACATGCCTTATATAGACGGTTTTACGTCACTTTTCCTGCATCTCATCTGTACCAATGATAGCTTAGCTTGACTTAGGTTGACAGGCCCAAGGGTCTATCCGCTGTTTCTGCACATGTCTGTTGAAGGCCATTTCCTCAGATAATTAAATCTTTGAGTTTGGTACAGGCATCCTGACCTTGTTAAACTGAGTAAGGTGGAGAAATGTAGAGTTCTCAAGACTTGATTCTGTTAAACCAAGTACCTCCATTGTTACTGATCAGGAAATAGCTAAATCAGATCTTCTAAAGTACCTTCTGATTAGGGTGGAGCAGTTTTAAAATTCACACCATCAACTGTGAAGGACTTGGCTACTCTGATCAATAATAGTCCAAGATAATCTAGGACTTATGATAAAAATGATGAAAAATTCTATCTAAATTCAAATTGGAGAATACTTTTCTCACTATATTTCTTGCTTTTTTGCTAAATAGCTAATATAAAAATATGTTTTCTGTGGTTTGACATGCATAATGGTTATTCTTTGCTTTCTCAGTGGGAAGGAGAGAATTTAGAAATAAAAAAATATTAAAAATAAGTAAATAAAATCATAACAACACTGGGACATGGGTACTATTATTATTTATATTTTATAGTTGAGAACCCTACACAGATAGAAATTAAGTGACTTACCCAAGGTCATACAACATATCTGAGGCCAGATTTTAACCCAGGCCTTCTTGATTCCAGTCCCAGTACTTACTTGCCCACTGTGCCACTTTATTCCTTTATAAGAAAAGCTATGGTTTGTGAGTCAGTGAAGGGGAAGCATAAGAGCAACAAGCTAGTTAATGTTGGAAGCAGGATGAGAACTTATTTCTCTTAACTACAAAGTCCTGTCTCTTTATAGTTAAATAGGTGTGGAGTGATTATCCCTAGTTTCTTACCCTAGAGAAATTGCTAAGTTAGTTAGAATTAAAGTAAATGGAATTGCTATACCCATTTTCCAGAGGTGAAAACTGATACCCAAAGAAAATAGGGTTTTGGAGACCTAATGTCCTCTGGTAGGACCTGTTAAGTCCATCCATCTATTTCCTGATGGGACTATAGCTGAGACAGGGGTGGGGGGAGAGTCTCAGCATTAAACTCTATAGGATATTCTGGTTTTAGTGCCACATTTTTTTTCTTCTTTAAGCCCTTACCTTCTGCATTAGAATCAATACTGTGTATTGGTTCCAAGGCAGAAGAGTGGTAAGGGCCAGGCAGTGAGGGTTTAGTGACTTGCCCAGAATCACACAGCTAGGAGGTGTCTGATGCCACATTTGAACCCAGGACCACCCTGTCTCTAGACCTGGCTCCCAATCCACTGAGCTGCCTAGCTGCCCCTTTGGTCCACATTTTAGAAAGAACATTGACAAAATGGAGCATATCCAACAGAGGATGACCAGAATGGTGAGGAAACTACAGACTATACCATACAAGGAATAGTTGAAAGAACTGTGAATGTTGTGCCTGGAGATTATATCATGTCTGACATAATTTCCATCCTCAGATATTGGCTGTCTGTCATGCCTGGTATATACTATGTATTCCAACCAGCGTGACAAAACTACCCATTAGACTTCTGTTTCTCAAATATTATTAATCAATATGTGCACATAATAGACATCAGCTCCCTCACAACAAACCATCAAGCACTCCTAGAAGTCTGCTAAATCACTCACAGCAGAGCTCCTCCATGCCCTTTCTGAGATTGTGTCCCTTGTGTCAGCCAGTTAGCGCTACCCTCCACTGAAGGTGGGCTGCTGGAGTCTTACGTGAGAACTCAGAAGCCTGTCCCAGGTGGGACTCAGGAGCAAGCTAATGTCAGGGCCTTCAGTGGGTTTCTGATTGCTCTAGTTTGGGGCATTCCTCATTTATTTACCACATAATTCTATTGGTTGTTTGTTACAAAAGCTACTGACAAAAGTTGTGGTATGTCTGATGAGAGAGTTCAGAACACACATCTGGTTTTTAGTGCATCTTGCCCCTCAAGTGCTTATTTTAATATTGAAATACAACTCAGAATCATTCAATAAAATTTACTGAATATCTACCATGTGCCAGGTACTTTGTGAGGCCCTGAGAATACAATGAAAGTCAAGGCAGTTCCTCCCCTTGAGGAACTCACAATCTAATGGGGGAGACTATGTAAACAACTATGTTCAAATAGTCTGGGCACAGGATAAATAGAAAATAATCAGTGGAAGGAAGGCACTCACATTAAGAGGGACTGGGAGGATCAGTGACTCAGGCAATATAGAGCCAGGCCTGGAGATAGGAGGTTTGGAAGTTCAAATCTGACCTCAGAAACTTCCTAGCTGTATGACTGAGCAAGTCATTTAATCCTGTTGCCTGCCCCTTATCACTCTTCTGCCTTGGAACCATACTTAGTATTGATTCTAAGACAGAAAATAAGGGTTTAAAAAAAAAGGGGTGGGAGGATTGAAAAGACTTCTTGTGGAATGTGAGATTTTAGCAAGGGCTAAAGGAAGCCAGGGAAACCAAGTAGTAGAGATGATGGAGGACATCCATTCATGAAGAGTATCTAGAGAAATACCCAGGGCTGAGAGAAAGTGTCTTATTCACGGATCAGCAAGGAGTCCAGGGCCACTGGATCAAAGTGTGTGGATAAGGGACTTAAGATGTAAGAAGTTGTGGGGTGAAGGGGGAACCTAGATTAGGAAGGGCTTTCAATACCAAAATAGATTTTTTTTTTTACACTTGATCCAGAAGGTGATAGGGAGCCATTGGAGTTTATTAAATAGTGAAGTGACTTGGTTGGACCAGTATTTTAGAAAATCACTTTGGAAAAACAATTCAACCACGATGTGGAGGCCTAAAACAAAATGGAGTGTGTTATGCAAAATTGACAAACTTACTCCCACCTTCAAGTAATAAAATTTATTCTCTCTATCCTGAGCCAAGGGGAGCCAAGGGGAGCCAAAGGGAGGAAGATATTTTCTATGTGGCACCTAAGGATGAAACTGGGAAGGAAAGGAAGAAGAAACAGGGATGCAAATTTCAGTTTACTGAAAGGAGGAATAAAATGGACTCCCTTTCTTATCTGTGATTTAGGTCACTATAAATGTTGTTATCCCCATTTTAAAGATAAGAAACCTCAGGCAGAGGGAGTTGAAGTGATTGCTCACTAGGTTAGTTAGCTAGATAGTGTTTCCTTGAGTCTTTGAAAGAGAAATTGATAAGTTAGGATAACAGAGGAAAAAAAACTGCAGAGATTTATTTTCCTAGTTTACAAATTTCCCATCTAATTTTAACTGCATTGATCTTGTTTGTACAAAAGTTTTTCAATTTTATGTAATCACAATTGTCCATTTTATCTAATATAATCATCTTTATCCCTAAGTTTAAATAAAGCATAATGCCTTTCATTGTGCTAACTAATGGGAAAACAGATATAGGCATTGAAAAAGGGAGATAAAAAGGGGAAGGTGTCAGAGTTCTGAGAATCAAGAGCTAAACTAGGTTAGATAGTGCGCATGGCTATCTTTGGGGGGTATTTCTCCAAATGAATTCTGGTAAGGATCTTCCAATGGGTGGAGGCATCTCTAGTGTAAAAAGTCTACTAGGGTTGAAGTGAAAAGATAGAGTCAGGAGCTAAGGCAGGTTAGAAGCTTTACCTCCCTTGGTTGTTGTAAAAGTAAAAAGAGATAATATATGCAAAAAGCTTTGCAACCCTTAGAATATAATATATGTTAGAATACAAACATATAAATATTAGCTATTATTCATCCAGGTTCATCCAAAGTACTCTCTTACTATTCATTTATGAAATCACAGAATTGGAGAGTTGGAATGGGCCTCAGCAGCCATCATGCACAAAAGGAAGCCAAGCTATTCATAGAAAAGTGATCGTCCACCATGTGAAGACTTCCAAAAAGAAGGGGAAACTTATTTCCTCTAGAGACAACCTATTTTACTTCTATTAAGAATTTGTCTCTGGACATCAGGCTGAAATTTGACACGCTGACATTTTGACCCATTGCTCTTGATTCTGTCCTCTGAGATCAAGCCAAACCACATTGATTTCCCCCCCACATGACAGCTATTATGTCCTTGAAGACAGCTATATAGTCTCCCCTTGTCTTCCCATCTCTAATCCCAAAAACCTCATTTCTTTCAGCAGATTCTCATTTATGAACTTGAGTCTCTTGATCATCAGATTGCCCTCTTCTGGACACTTCATTTTACATCTTTCTTTAAACTCTGGTGTCCAGAACTGAATACACTTCAAAATGTGGTCTGGGAACAGTGAGAATATCAGCTCCATATTCCTCTCTTAATGTAGTCAAACATCACATTAATATTTTGACTGCCACATCATTCTGTGGACTGGCTTGTAGTCCACTAAAATCCTCAGATCTGCTGTCCACACCTTTTCCATCTTTTACTGGTGAGGTTGATGCTTTTGTACCTAAGTGTAAAACTTTATATTTAACTCCATTGAATTTTATCTTCCTAGATTCAGCACAGTGTTCTAGCCTGTAAAGATTTTTTTCCCTTTTCCTGAATTTCCCATCTATTTTCTCCTTTTGTGGAGATGATCTTTATATTGCAATGACACTGAGGTTCAGCTCTTCTAATTATTTCAGGACTAATATCCTTTCCACTAATTGGAGCTGTCTGAAAAGCACTAGCTTTGGCTAGTTGTATTCAGCAAATGCTTGTTAAGTGTCTATTTGTTGTGGGTCACTGCTAGACTTTGAGGATATAGATTCAAGTTCACTCCCAGCCTTTAAGGAATACATAGCCTTTCTTGGGGTGCGGGGGTGGGGATACAATATGTACATAGATGTATACAGAATAATTTGTGAAGGGAGAGAAATGATAGAATAAAAATAATTAACTGAGATAGCTAGTAAGGAGATAGTAAGAGAGTACCTAGCTGCCCTGGAAGAATTCAAATTGCTTTGCCAGATGAACTTATATCCTCCTGTCCTGAAAAAACTAGCAGATGTGGTTGCTGAACCAAAGTCATATGATGTTTGAAAAATCATGAAAAACAAAAGAAGTACCACAAGATTAGAGAAGGTTGGGGGCAGTAAGGTGGCATAGTGAATTGAGAGTTAGGCTTTTAGATGGGAGGTCCTGGATTCAAATCTGTTCTTAGACACTTCCTACCTGTGTGATCCTAGGCAAGTCAATTCCAACTCATTTTTTAAATAAGATTTGTAAACTAGTTGATGAGGAGAATGCTGTGGATATAATTTGCCTCGATTTTAGCAAGACTTTTAATGACTTATACTGTTTGTATGGAGGAGATAGAAAGCTACAGATTAGGCAATAGTACAATCATATTGCAGAAGATTTCCAGTGGAGTACTCCTGAGATAAATGTTTGGCCTTGTGTTGTTTACCACTAAAAAAAAAATTAGTGACTGGATAAAGGCATAGATTACATGCTTATCATATTTGCATGTGACATAAAGATGATGGGGGTAGGGATCTCTGTAAAATTCTGTGCTAGGCATCAGCTTTGTATCGTCTCTGTTATATTAATTGCTTATATCATTCTTAGAAATAATTAATTGCCTATAGTGGTCCTCCAATATGCCATATCCCCTCCCCATGTTCCCACTCTGGAAAGACATCAGGACCTCTCCCTGACAAATGATGACAAGGTGGACAATGGAAGAACCTCCATCTGAGTTTGGAAAGGGACATACTCAGCTCTCACACCCCAATAAATATGCCAACTCTGATCCACAGGGTGTGGTAGCTCCACTTTTCAGAAGGAAGCTGCATCTTATAGCAATCCTTGCTATCAGAGCTCCAAAGAGGCTACTCTACTAGCCCCTGAGCTTATCCATTGGCCCTAAGGCTACATGATTAGCTCCCAGACTATCCCACACTTCTTTTTCAAATAAAATCCTTTTCTTATTTCTGGACTGAATGGAGTTTGCGTCTCTCATTCTTGGGGTGAGACCCTGCTACAGACTTGGATATGTTTCTCCCACATCAGTGTGATGAAGTGGCCAAAATAGCTAGGATCTTAGACTGCATGAAGAAGGGCATTGCTTCCTGGATCGAGACAGTAAGAGTTCCACTGTACTCTAAGAATGTAAATTCAAATCAGTCCTCAGGCACTCAGCACTTGCCTCCTTAAATGAGATAATAATTGAAAAATGCTTAGCTTAGTCTCTGAACAAACAAGTAGATATTTGTTTTATTCCCACTTTATCTCTTTAAATCTCCTCTGAAGTAGTGGATTCAGGTTTGGGCGCCACAGTTTAGGGATACTTAGAAGTGGGAGAGTGTCCAGAGGAAGCAGTTTGGGTGGTAAAGAGCCTTTAGTACATCCAGAGTATATGAGAATCTATTGATACAGAGCCAGAATAGCTGTCTTCTGGTGTATATATACCATGATCATTTGGATTTGGGTGATCATTTGGAGGAGGGAACCTGCCTCAGACTACAGAATCAGGAAGGCACAGTTAGACTCTCCATTAAAAACACATCTCTAGGGGCAGCTGGGTGGCTCAGTAGATTGAGAGCCAGGCCTAGAAACGGGAGGTCCTGGTTTCAAATGTGACCGCAGATACTTCCTAGCTGTATGACCCTGGACAAGTCACTTAACCTCCATTGCCTAGCCCTTACCACTCTTCTGCCTTGGAACCAATACACAGTATTGATTCCAAGAGGCAGGTAAGTATTTAAAAAAACAAAAACATCTCTAACCCTTAATGCTGTTCAGAAATTGAATGGATTACCTTAAGAAGAAGTTCCCTCTCTTTATAGGTCTTCAAGCAGAAACTGGACAGTCACTTGTTGAGTGTATTATATATAGTCTTAGAGTCAGACTAGATAGCCACGAGTCCCTTGCTGCTCTCTATATGTGAATGTGTAATTTTTAAGACTTGGGTTCAAGACTCAATTGCACCATATACCTTCGGGGTCCTCTTATTTACATCACTACTCTAACTTATAGCACCTACACCTCCCAGGGGTTCTGTCCCTAGAGGAAGCAAGTTCGTTTTGTTAAGGAATTCATTTCTGGTATGGGAAATCTGTCTGCCTATGTCCCCCTTGACTCTTGCCCTGCCCTCTGAGGCCACACAAACAAATTTGTTCCGCCTTCCCCATTGTAGCCCTTCAGATTTTGGAGGAGAGTAATGGAAGTGTGCATACATCAAAGTGTCCAGGCATCTTTTGCAGCATTTGAAAAATGTGCCCAACAAACTGGAAAGTGCCTTCTAAATGCTAAAGTTCCTCATAAATTATAAGTATTTTATCCACTAAAATGTCTTATAAACTCTATATTGTTTAAAGCTATAAGCACTCTATGAACCATAAAGTGCCATATATGCATCAAGCAATTTATAAAATCCATATCACTTTATGGGCTGTCAAGCTTTTTGTAGACTGTAAAGTGCAGTGCAAATTTCAGGTCTGGTGATAATACCAGCTGTTCATTTAAAACTGTTATGTACAACCCCAGTTGCCTAGCCTTTACCATTCTTCTGCCTTGGAACTGATACTTAGTGTTGCTTCCAAGACAGAAGGTAAGGGTTTTAGAAAGCAAACTAACTGTATATTAACAATTCCCATGAAATCATACATAGTCCTTGAGTGCTAAGTGATTAAGAAGTCATCTTTTCCAAGTCATACTAAATTTGGAATTTATACATAAGTAACCAGTGATCATTCATCCTTTGCTTAAAGACCTCCAGCAATATAGGACACCTTTACTCCCATAGCAGTTCATTTCCAATAATACATATATAATCCAAATCAAATTGCTTGCCAGCTCTTGGATGGGAGAGGGAAAGGAGACAATTCGCATCATATAATTTTGGAAAACTCATGTGGAAATTTGTTATTACACGTAATTGGTGAAATTACAAAGCAGTTCATTTCACCTGATGTTATCTATTAGGAACATTTCCCTTATAGCAAGTCGAGTAACTCTGCCACTCTTCAGCCTTTGCCTATTTATATAACCTTCTGCTCTGTGGAGCCAAGCAAGAGAGACCTAATCTATCTTCCACATGATAGTCATTCATATCTCTTCTTGAAGATAGCTATCATGATCTCCTAAGTCTTGTCTTCTCCAAGCACCCCTAAAATGGCATTTTCTCAAGCCCCTTGACATGCTAGTCATCTTCCGTTGGTTGCTTTTCATTTTATCATTGTCCTTCCTAAAAGATGGAGTCTAGAATTGAACAAAGTATTCCAGTTATTAATGGTTCGATGTCAGTATGGCAGGAATTTTCTAATGGAGTTCCCCAGGGTTCTGTGCTTGACCTTAGGCTGTTTAAGATTTTTACCAATGACTTGGAAACAGGCAAACAGGAATAGAAGATATATTTATCAAATGTGCAAATGACAGAACTAAAGAGGGAGAGTTGACACAGTGGGTAGAATTTGCTAAGAAAATAGTTGATGGAAGGGCAGCTAGTGGATAGAGTCTGCCCTGGAGGTGGGAGGTCCTGGGCTTAGACCTGGCCTCAGATGCGTCTTGAGTGTGTTTGTTGCTGGGCAAGTTATTTAACCCCTGTTCCTTTGCCCTTACTGCTCTTCTGCTTTGGAACCCTTACTTAATATAAATTCTAAGACAGAAGGTAAGGGTTTTAAAAGAAAATGGCTGACAGTAGGAGTACTGAGTATGAATTTCTTCCTTTGGTAAAAGATAACTTAGTTTTTTGATTGCCACTATTGATGCATCAAACTTGCAGGATACTAAAATTCTGATAAATCCAGGTATGTTTCAGATGAATTGCTGGCTAGCAGTTCTCCCCATCTTGTGTCTCTGAAGAATGAGCTTCATTTTCAAATGTGAGTTTCTCAATTTGGCTTCCTATAATTAAATGTGGCTATCTCAGCTAAGAACACTTCCTTGGTGCCTCTCTTTAAGGAGTTAGGGAGCTACCAGGCATTTTTTATTACTCTTTGTACTTATAATTCTCCAAAGATAGTCACTGTGGGATCAAGCTCTAGTTTTCCCTTGAAAGTCATTTCTTATTTGCATGTTAATCAAATCATCTTTTTACCTACTTTTAGGCCTAATCTGAGTAACAATAAAGAAAGAAGATTATAGGGTGGAGATGTTCAGAAAGCAATTAAAATGTGCCCTCAAGAATCTCCAAAAGTCTAATCACCTTTTCATCCTTAGTAAGCTTCCAAATTGTTCTCTCTCTTCCTTCCATTTTGACTTTCCCTTTTTCATTAGAAGTGTATCAGAGCCCAGGATCCAGTCCTGAGCACTCTATGCCGCCCCCCCCCCCCCCCCATCTACATTTCCCAGTTTATATATCTTTTATAGCTTAGAATATGTTTAGACTCAAGTTTGGAAGACCAGTCTTTGGCTCAAGTTAAGAGGGAGAAGGTGTTATAGGAGGGTAGATTTCAGTTTATTACTAGGAGTAACTGTAGTAATCAGAGAGAAACTATATAATACAATAGACTATCTTGGAAGAGTGAGAATTTCTCATCACAAGTCCAAGTGGAGACTGACTAGATGATCTGTTGATCTAGAGACCATGCTTTATTCTAGTTGGGAGAATGAACTAAATTATTACCTTTGAGTTGGCCCTTTAAGGGATTCTCTTGTAAATAAGAAGCTACAGTAGGGTAATGAGAGTCAAGAGATGAGACAGGGTATATAGATTTTGAATTCTGATTAAAGGTAAGGGATGAAGAGAGAAACAAAGGTCCAAGATGGGTCTGAAAAGTGGCTTCTACTTATAGGACCTTCTTGTAGAAAACAGTTATAGCTCCTGAATGCATTCATGCTGAATCAACAAAGCTTTGAAATATAAGTAACATGTGGAGTTTACATGGTATTAAGCCACAAAAACTAGGAGCAAAAGTGACAGGGAAATGAAGTTGGCCATCAGTTCCAGCAAATATGAGTACAGGAGAATTCTTAGTGATCTTCAGAGAGTAAGCAATATTTCTGTTTCTAACTCCCAAATGAAAGCACTATTAGAATAATGCAGGAGCTTTTCTACTAGGGGGAAGGCCTAGAGGACCACTCCTGTATTTTCTAGTTTATCCAGGATAATGTGGAGTTCCTAGAAGAATGGGAAAAAAGCACTTCAAGAAAACAGAAGAAAAACAATCTGACTAGGTATGGTATAGTAGAAATTTCCAAATTGTCTGGAGAATGAAAGGAAAAGGAAGGAAAAGAGGATCAAGGAGCAATTGAGACCCTATAATTGATCTGGGACTGTGGAGAGAGTGGATGGACCTAGTCCTAAGGATCATAGGATTAAAGTCTAGAATTCAAAAGGACATCCTAAGGCATCTTGTCCAACCCCCTCATTTTACAGATGAAATTGTGGGCTCAATAAGAATAAGTGACTTTCCCCAAAAGTAAAAGTCAGAAGCAGGATATGAACCTAGATCTTCTGACTTGAGCACATCTAAAAAAGAAGCATCATTTTATATGGTAGGAATGATCTTGAAGCTTGAAAGGAGCTACCAAAGGAGAGACTTTCTGAGACAAGTCAAAGGAAGAAAACAAGCTGTAATGGTTGGTGATTCTCTAATGCAGAACACCCAGGATATGCTAATTTGAAATATCCTACAAGGAAGTCCTTTGTCTTTCTGAGGCATGTATTTGAAATTGTGACTCAGAGAGCCTTGAGAGCCATGTCAGATTCAACAGTTACTACCCACTTTGAATGATTCACTTGGATACCAGTAGATAAAATATGAGATCCATTATATTTATTATTCTAAGATTCTGTGAGATTTTGCTTCTTAAAGTTTAGTCTATGATTCTGTTATTCTATGATGCTAGCACTTAGGTAATGTGAATTTTAAAACTATTCCACTCTAATCAGAACATTCTTTAGAAGATCTGATTTAGCTATTTCCTGATCAATAACAATGGAGATACTTGGAATAACAGAATCAGGTCTTGGAAACTCTACATTCTCCACCCTACTCAGTTTAACAAGATTTTGAAAGGTCTGCATCAAACTCAAGATTTAATTATCTGAAGAGATGGCCTTCAACAGACATGTGCAAAAAAAAGACAGACCTCTGGGCTGTCCTAAGTCAAGCTAAGTCTTCGTTGGTACAGATGAGACGGAGAAAAGTGCTGTAAAAATGTCCATATAAGGCATGTCACTTCCTGCCTCTTTCTCTTTCCCTGGAGAGATGACTCTGGCTGGCAGCATGCTAAGTTTTCTGATATCTTAGAGTTTTGGGTGGTGAGTTTTGCCCAAGGGGTTAATTTCAGGTTTGGGTATCTTAGATGAGCCCCTTTGGAGGTCAGGTTGATTCCTTCCTCTTTCATACTCCATACCCTTACTCCCTTATCTCCTGATCTCAGGCGGGAGAAGAGGAAGAGAAAAAACCTACTCCTTCTTCTTAATCTTCTCCACTATCAATTAAATCACCATAAAATTTGGCAGCTGACTTGGGTATTTTATTATTTGGGATTTCCCTTGGCAACCACATAAACTTAGATTTTTTTCAGTCTCAACCATAATTTGACCCTTTACAGTAGATAGGCATGTAATGAATTATGTTTCTCCCAGTCTGGGTTTATAACAAAGTACAGTGAAGAAAGGAAATGAAGACAGAGGCAGCAAGGTGACAGAATACTGGATCTAGACTCAGGAAAAATCTTAATTAAAATTCAGCCTCACACACTAGCTGTGGAAATTTGGGCAAATCACTTAATTTCTCTTTGCCTTAGTTTTCTCAACTGAGGAATAATGAGGGTAATAATAGAGAACCTACCTCCCAGGATTATTATGAGGATCAAAAAAATATTTATGAAGACAAGTAGTGATCATGATCCCTCTCTGAAGGCAATGATAAAAAATACTTTGGATTAAAAGAGATAAGTGGAGAAACTAAATTATGAATAAAGACATCAGAGGTGATATCATTATTTTATTTAGACCAAATGGCATAGTACCTACATAAAGAAAAAGTTCATTCAATTATTGATAGAAATAATAAAATTATAATAGAGGAGCATCTCAATGTACCACTTTCAGGCTTAGACATAGTTAACCAAAAGATAAAAATAAAGAAAGAACTTAAGGATCTGAATAGATTTTTAGGAAATTAATATAGATGATTGATTTTTATTGAATATAATCAAAAGGTGAGTATTTTTCTTAACTATACATAGCAACCTTACCAAAACTGTGCTATTTTGTAATTGTATTTTATTGTTTCAAAATTTTTTCAAAAGTTTGCATTTTGTATTTTGCATTTTGAATTTCTGTAATTGAATGTTTTACACTTGCATTTGTACAAGTATGTTTTCATTGGTTATTTATTTCCATTGAACTTTTCTTTTCTTTGATTTATATCCCTAGTGCAGGTTAGCATAGATAAGGCATAGCAATAAGAATAGAATAAGTTAAGCGTAAGATTAAGAATATTGGGGGGGGATATAATAATAGTAAGATTATGTATAGCTTTAGAATTACATAGAATAGCGAGCATACAGGAGAGGTTTTTTTTTTATCTCTCCATATGCTCAAAGGGGGGATATTATAAGGATGATATTAGAAATTAAGTCTGGTTATTTTAGTTTAGAGATAAGAAGTAAAGGAGCTGGCTTGAGAAAGAATTGGAGTTTGAAGCAGATCTGAAGAAGAGTGTCAGTTTCAAATGTTGATAGTTTTACGTTTTTTCTATGGCAGTTGGTCTCTGGGAGTGGCAGTTACACTGTCTTGGAGTGCTGGGAGGAGGTGACATCTTTTCTTTCTCCTCAAAGTCTGAGGTAGAAGGAAAGGAGGGGAAAACCTGAAGGAGCTAAGTGATTTTCCTTTTCCAACTTGGAAAACACTAGTGACTATCTATTGCTGTTTCATAAATTGTTTTTATATCTGAGATCAAAGAAAGACTTGGTCTTTGGTTTGGACTCTGAGTCTGTTAAGGCTCAGAGTCCTAACTTGGTTCTTGCTGAGGCTCAGCCAGCTAGCTAGCTCTTGCTATTTTTATAACTTGGAGACAAAGTTAAGAAGTATAAGGATAATAGTGTTTAGTTTATTGTAGAATAGTGAAAATTTGGATTAGTCAGATCAGGAACGATCAGTATAGCCTGTGGAAAAAGAAGAAACAGTTTCTTGTGGAACCAGGGAGTTTTATTTGGGTGGACTTAGAATCCCTTAGAGTTAGAAATTCTTTTTTTTTATCCTTATATTCTCAATAAATAGTTATTTTTATATAACAAGAGTCTCCTTAGAATCCTTGCACCTAGCCCTGAAGAAAAGTTAACTTATGAGCTTTACTTCACTGATATAAACTGAAGATACTTTGTAAGAACAGCAAGCAGAATATCTAAATCAGTTTAAAATCAGTAATCAGTTCTTTCACATATTTTTACAACCAGGACACCAACATTTCCTAAATGAGCATAAAATTTAACACACCTTTTAATAACACAATTCAGAAAAAAAAGTGGTCTTCAAAAAAGGACCTTTGAATAAAAGGTAACTCAATCCTAAGGGTCAAAGAACAAATCAGAGAAGCAATAGAAAACTTCATTAAAGAAAATAACAACAGTAAGATATATCAAAACTTTTGGGATATAGCTAAAGCAGTCCTGAGGAGAAAGTTTACATTTCTAAACCCATTTATTAAAGAAAAAGAACAGATTAGCAAATTGGGTGTGTAACTAAAATAACTAGAAAACTAACACTTTAAAAAATTACAATTAAAGAAAATAGATATCCTGAGAAAGCAAAGATGAAATTAAGAAAATTGAAAGTAAAATCCATTGTATTGATAAATCAATAAAACCAATAAACCATTAGTAAGTTTGATTTAAAAAGAGAGAGAGAGAATGGGGGTATCTAGGTAGTTCAGTCAATTGAGAGCCAGGCCTAGAAACAGGAGGTTCAGGATTCAAATCTGACCTTGTTCACTCCTACCTGTGTGACACCAGACAAGTCACTTAACCTCCAATGCTTGGCTCTTACCACTCTTTCCTTGTAATTGATACCTAATATTTATTCTAAGACAGAAGGTAAGGGTTTAATAAAAAAGAAAAATATAAACAACAAAATAACTATAGAAGAAATAAGATATAAATTCACCTGCCATAACATACATAGGAAGTATAGAAATGTAATTATCTTTACAAAAATCAAGATAGACCTTAAGTGGAGAGAGAACAATTGCTTATGCTTGGGCCAGGCCAATAATAAAAATGACAGTACTACCAAAATTAATGTTCAGTGTCATACCAAACTACTGAATGATTACTTAAGATCATTAGGAAAAATGGTCACAATTCTTCTAGAAGAATAACTAGTCATGTGTCTCATTGGAAATTGGGAAAAAAAAAAGGAAGGAACACTATAATCCCCAACCTACTACAAATTCATACTCATCAAAACAGGTACTGTTTTTTAAAAAATAGAAAAATTCATCATTAAAACAGATTTGACATGTGACATGTGAGAAGAAGCAAATGAACATAGTATTCCATTATTCAACAACTCCAGTGATGCCAGCTGCTGGAGTCAGGACTCACTGTTTGGTTAAAAAAGTCCGAGACAGAATTTAGGTTTGGACCAAGAACTTACACAATATACCTCAGAAAGCTTCATAATTAGATATGATCTGTATATAAAAAGGAGTATTGGAAGCAAAATAGAAGAGCAAGCAAGAAAATACTTTAAATTGCTGTGGGTAAAAGAAGAGTTTATGTTCAGAGAGGGATCAAGGAAGATGACATGGACAATTTTGGTACATAAAACTGAAAAGTTTTTGTGCAAACTCAATGACATTAGGATATAGGACAATGACATAGGAGACTAGTTAAATGAGGGTGGGAAATCTTTTCACTTAGTTTCTCTAATAAAAATTTGATGAAGAACCTGAGGGCAGAATCATTCAGAATGAACTTAGAAATATCTGGATTCAAATTTCTCTCTGATATTTTGTAGTTGTGATAGTACTGTTAAGATTAAAATTTAGAGCCAAACTGAGGCAGGAAGAAATTAGTTTCTCTCAAGAAGGAGTATTATATTTGATGAGGTTTAAGCATTAAGAACTTAAGAAAATACAAGTAAGAAAACACGGGTCTAGGCCCAGAGAGCCCATTCACAACCACTCACATCTTGCCTGCTAGATAGAGAGACGCGTCTGCTTGGAAGCGGAAACAGAAAAGAGGCTCAGTAGGCTTTTACAACCAGTTAAATAGAACTTTTGATCCCACCTGGGTGAGGATCTTAGTGAGATTACAAAACATCCTGGGAAGTGTCCAAGGACTTCTGGGGATTGGAGTCCCGGGTTCAAGTCTCCATTTTTACAGTATGGGCAAATTACTTAATTCCTGAATTTCTGTTTCTTCATCTGTAAAATGGAAGTGTTCATTACCTCAACATTTCAAGGTTTTTGTAAGGTTCAACCAAGATAATATATTTTAAATGTTCTGTAGACCTTAAAATACTGTATAAATGGTAGCTATAGTTATTATGGTTATATGTTTATGTCTCTTCATAGTAATAATCATTCTGCATGTATGCACATAGCTTTGCATTTGATAAAATGTTTTCCTAACACATGTGATAACCAGTGGAATCATGTGTTGGCTATGGGAGAGGGAAAGGCGGGGGTGGGGGGGTGGGGGAGGAAAAGAAAATGATCTTTGTTTCCAGTGAATAATGTATGAAAACGACCAAATAAAATAATGTTTAAAAAAAAATGTTTTCCTATTTTAACTTTTACTTTATCCTAACAACAGCTCTGGGAAATTCTCAGAATAATGGTCATTATCACAGATGGGGATACCAAAACTCAGAGAGCAGAAATGACTCATCCAAGGTCATTGGAGGTTATTGATTCTATATAAGTAGGGGTTAATTTAATTTGAAGAATATCATAAATTACCTAGTAGAATTTCTCTACCTCTTCATTTTTTGCTTCAGATGTGAGCACATAAAATTCAATTATTTTCCTTTTAGCTGTGATTTTCTTCTTCTGACTTCATTTATAGTAAGAATATCAAAATTGATACAATTCATTTCCTTTAGTACTATCTACTTGTTGGTCATTAGATAAGTATCTAATATTTAGAGTACCAATAACTAAGTTAAAGGGTTTAGACTAAAAATTTTGTTATCCTTACATTCCTCTCTCCTTTCTACTACTCTTTCATTGTAAAAGGGGTCTGAAAAGGTTGAGGGGCATTTTGTAATTTTGTTTCATGGGTTGCTATAGCTAACGAATTAGTCACCAGCCTGTTGGGCCACTAATGATAACATTTCTCTTTACTTTGCTAAGCTAGCCCTTGGAAAGAATACTTGACCTGTTGCTGAGATCACATTCAGAACTTTGCAGCATGCTAAAATCTACAAGAGCCACTCTTTGCATATAGTCTTCAAGAGCCAAGAATTGTTTCTAAGCCACAAGGAACATATCAGAATATAAATTTATGGAACTTCTTCATTTATAAAATGAAAAATAATGGAATATATGTGACTACATAACAACACATGTGAAAAGGACTTTGGAGTTCATAATTGATCACAAACTCAATTGTGTGATGTAGCTACCAAAAAGTTAATGGAATCTTAGTTTTTGTTAATAAAAATTAAGAAGCTGAAAGTCCCATTTTCTTCTTTCCTCGCCAGACCAAATCTAACGACTTTGACAGACTATAATGTATTCAAAGGAAGGTGGTTAGAAAAGAGAGTGACTTAAAGACCCTGCCTTTGGGGGTAGCTTAGTGTATTAAGACCCAAGTCTAAAGCCTGGAGGACGTGGGTTCAAATCTGGCCTCAGACACTTCCTAGTTGTGTGACCCTGGGCAAGTTGTGTAAACTCCACTGCCTAGCTGTAATCACTCTTCTGCCTTGGAACCAATATACAGTGTTGATTCTAAGATGGAAGGCAAGTATTTAAAAGAAGAAAAGGCACCATGTTTTGCAAAGATCAATTGAAAGGACTCACAGATGGAGAAGCTGAAACGAAACCATAATTTGCAATTTTACTCCCTTTTGGAAGGATCATGAATGTGTAAATGCCTGTTGAATTTTTAGCATATTTTCTGCTCTTTGAACATGCTCACACAAAGGCATTTGCCATCCTAGACACTGTGTTTGGAGGTCTCTCCCAAGCATGACTTGAACTTGTTTTACTGTTTTAACATTCCACAGTAGTTCAGGCATTCATATCCTTAACAACTTCTCCAGGTCAACATTTGTTTTTGTGTTGGACTCCATCAAGTGTTATCATAAAACATTAAAAATACCACATGGACATCTTAAATAATAAGAAAAAATGGAAGGTAAGGTAAAATGCAGAAATTCCTTTGTTTTGTGGTTTTCTACTGAGGTTATTTTAACTTCTGTTTCCTCATTTCTTAAGTGAGAGAGAGTTGGACTAGATGGTTTCTAAGATCCCTTCAGGCTCTGCTATTCCATGTTGTTCTAAGTCTCTTTCCAGCTCTGGGATCCCGTGTTCTGTGATTCTATTAATTTCTGAGTCTTAGTTGTCAGTTTATCCCTTTTTCCTTAAAGTATTGCATAAACCTTCATGTCCCTGAACACTGTATGATCATTTTTGCCTTCATGACTTTGTTTACAAAGCTTGAAGTTCTTTCGTTTAGAATACCCATTCCTTACTATGCCCAAAGGGCGACAAAAGAATATCTACCCTTTGACCCAGCCATAGCACTGCTGGGTCTGTACCCCAAAGAGATAATGGACACAAAGACTTGTACAAAAATATTCATAGCTGCGCTCTTTGTGGTGGCCCAAAACTGGAAAATGAGGGGATGCCCATCAATTGGGGAATGGCTGAACAAACTGTGGTATATGTTGGTGATGGAGTACTATTGTGCTAAAAGGAATAATAAAGTGGAGAAGTTCCATGGAGACTGGAACAACCTCCAGGAAGTGATGCAGAGCGAGAGGAGCAGAACCAGGAGAACATTGTACACAGAGACAAACACACTGTGGTATCATCGAACGTAATGGACTTCTCCATTAGTGGTGGTGTAATGTCCCTGAACAACTTGCAGGGACCCAGGAGAAAAAAACACCATTCATAAGCAAAGGATAAACTATGGGAGTGGAAACACCGAGAAAAAGCAACTGCCTGAATACAAAGATTGAGGGGACATGACAGAGGATAGACTCTAAATGAACACTCTAATGCAAATACTATCAACAAAGCAATGGGTTCAAATCAAGAAAACATCTAATGCCCAGTGGACTTACGCGTCGGCTATGGGGGGTTGGGGGGGGAGGAAAAGAAAATGATCTATGTCTTTAACGAATAATGCTTGGAAATGACCAAATAAAATATATTAAAAAAAAAAAAAAAAAGAATACCCATTCCTTGTCTAACCTTTCAAAGCCTATCTGTCCCCAAGATCCAAACTTGAATCGTGTCTCCTTTAGGAAGCCATTCTCATCCTTCCTTATCTCATCAGTCTTTCTTTGTACCATATACTCTAGGACTAATTAGGACATAGCATATTACAAAGTGCAGCATTAAAGCACATCATTTGGTATAGAAAACAGCTAGATTCAGCACCATGGAGAATTCCTTAGAGGCCAGGGCCAGTGCCAACAAAGACTATAATACAGGCATCCGCACATTAAATGCTTACTGTGCAGACCACTGCAAGAGATATGAAGTTGAGATGAGATGCTTCCTGCTTTAAAGGGGTTTTCAGGCTTATTTTTTTTTTTATGCAGCTGGATTTAGTCAAAACTTTATTTTGAGTCCCAGCACTGAGATGTATTTCATGTGTGATCTTTGGTAAGTTACATCCTTTTTCATTTCTCAGTTTCGTCATGCATAAAATACAGGGTTGAACTGTGTGATTACTTAGACCCTGTCCCTAAAGTTTAAGATATTACATAATCAGATAATAATAACAAAAAAGCATGCACGAATGTAATTTTGTCAGTCTGAGAACTTCTCCCATTAGCCCAGCTTCAAACTGTCTCTAACTTAATAGAGAAATCAAAATGAGTTGGTCACCTGAGCTTCAGAAAAGTTAAGTGACTTACTCACATAGCCTATAGAAGTATCAGATGGATTCAAATCCAGACCTCCCTGACTCCACACCCAGTACTTTTTCTACTGCATCATGCTGCCACTCAATAACTGCAGTAACAATAATACTTAAATTTACATAACCCTTTAAGGTTGACAAAATGCTTTCCTTGTAACTGATAGTGAAGTATTTTTATCTTTGTAAGGAGACTTTTTCAAAGGTTAAATGTCTTTACTATGATCACACAGCTAGTGTCAGAGTAAGGAAGCTAAACTTGTCTTGACTCAGGGCCTAGTGCTATATCCACTATGCCACGTTGTCTCTGCTCTTAGACAATATCTCATTTCTCTTTCAGTTCTATCAATATGCAATTCTATTTTCAGAAATAAAGGTTTCTTAAAGCAAATAAAAATTATAACAAATGGACCCAAAAGCAATCCCTACTAATAATAGAGGTTGTATTCTCATTCCTCTAAAAGCCTGTGATAAATACATTTGTCTAGGGGTAATACCACATCCTTTGAGCATTGTGGTCCTAATTCTAACCTAATTTGTGACTAGATCCCTCATGGCTCTCCCTTAGGTCTTTGGTTTTTTCTTCATCAACATTTTTCTCTTTGGGAATACTGTGTTCCCTTGTAACAATTAAAATAGTGGAAGCCATAAACTGTAACATTTAAAATAGTGGTATGGCATAAACTGTTATAGATAAAAGAGTGGTTGCCTTAAATTGTGACCGCAAAGATTTTTTTTTATATTAAAAATAAAGTGGTCATCAGGGAAAAATTCCCAAATATGAAATATACCCAAATCAGCTGGGTTTTATGGAAATTTTAAATAATACAAATGAAGGAATTAAAGAAAAGGGAGAGAAAGAGAAAAAGGAAAAGGAAATAATGAGAAAAGGGCTAGACCAGCCTAGGCCAGCATGAGCCAGCCTAGGTTGAAAACCCTAAGAGAGAGATCAGTCAGTCTTTTATCCACTCACCACAAGATTTGTCCCAAGCAAGAGTCTAGTGTTCAGAGAGACACCAGTTCAGCTTCAGCTAGCTCAATCAAGTTCAGCCATCAAGCCCTTCAAGGCAGCTTTGGCCAGCTGCCTCCTCCAATTCAGCTTTTCCCAGCTGAAAACCAGAGACCTCTTTTTGACCTCCTTTTAAAGGGAATTTTCTCCTATGTCACCTCCCCTAAGTTCTCACATCTACCAATCACAGCAGACGTTTTCCAAAGGACATTCTTAATTCACACCTGAGTGGACTAAACTTTTGATTAAGTTCACGCCTGAAAAAACCTGAGTAAGATCTCACCTCTTTGCCACTTGTAAGTTTACAAGTTGCCTGACCTTTATAGGTACTTAGCACCCTTTTGTATTAGATCTAAAAAGAGGCACAGCTTAAGAACTTTTGCCTTACTATAAGTATGGGTTAAATATTTTTCATTGTTCAGCAAGGAGTTTACAATTTTATCTTCCCCTAAAGTATGCTTAAGTAGGGGTGGAGTAGAGATCTCACATTCCTGATCTAAATCCCTTCATTGTTTAAAATGGGGAATGGTCTTAACCAAGTGTTCTGAAGTAGGGTCTGAGAATTTTTAAGGTTCATGCCCTTAGATCTAGTTTATGGTCTTATGTGAACCTGTGGTCTGGGCTTTGTTTTTTGCTTATTTTTGTTTCAAATTTATTTATTTTAGCTAATTTTTTTTCAGTTACATGTACAAACAGTTTTTGACAATTGTTTTCTGACATTTTAGGATTCAGATTTTCTCCCTTCTTCCCCTCTCCATCAGTAAGTAGTCTGATATAGGTTATACCCATGCTTTTATGCAATTCATATTTTCATATTACTTATGCCATGACAGAAGACACTTATCATACAATATAATAAAATACTCATGAAGGAAATAAAGTGGAAGATGACATGCTTTGATCTATAATCAGACTTTGACAGTTCCTTCTTTGGCTGTAGATAGCATTTTTCATCATGGTTCTCTTGTGGATATTTTGGGAACTTGCTTTGCTAATAATAATTTAGTTCTTCACAGTTGATCATCATATGCTATTACAGTGTTCTCCTGGTTCACTGCTCACTTCAGTTTGCATTATTTCATATATGTCTTTCTAAGTCTTTCTCAACTCATCCTGTTCATCATTTCTTAATGCACAATAGTTTCATTACAGCCATACACCACAATTTGTTTAGCCATTCCCCAAGTGATGGGATAATTTCTGAGTTTCCAATTCTTTGCCACTACAAAAAGAGCTCCTAAAATATTTTCTTTTTACAGATAGATCCTTTTCCCTTATCTCTTTTCTCTTTAGGTTACAGACTTAGTAATGTATTTCTGGGTCAAAGGGTATGCATAGTTTTGTAACCCTTTGAGTATAGTTCCGTATTACTCTCCAGAATGGTTGTATCTGTTAGGGGTAAAATTAGGGGTTGAGACTGAATATATTATATTAGTGGTCACCAGGGATTTAAATTCAATCCCAATGAAACACTCAAGTCAGTATGGGATTTTTATGGTGGTTTATTTACAATAGAAGGAAGAAATTAAGAAGAAGGAAAAGAGGGAAAGGGTAGAAGATCTACTCCGGCTTGGCCTAAGCCAGGGGGAGTTCAGAAACCTCAGCCAAGGGGATTTCCCAGAAGATTAAATCTAGTTTGGCTTCCAGCCATCAGGCTTCCTCTAAAATGAGGGGCCTCCTTGGAGGATAGTGCCTTCAGAAAGTAAAAGGGGAGTCAGCTTTCTCACCAAGGTCCTTCAGGGAAACTGCCTCACCTAAATCATGCTACAGAACTCCTCCCAGTAAACTCCACTGTCAAAGTCTGCCAAAGTTGCAAGCACACCAAATGCCACCAAAAGCTCCCAATGGCGCCAAGAGAGAGCTCTCACAGGAAGTGACATGAAATATATAGGCAGTTCTTCACATCACTTCCTGTGTCTCACATGTACCAGTGGTGGCTTAAACTTGGCTTAGGACAGCCCAGGTGGTCAGTCAGTTGTTTCTGATTTGTCACTTGCTAGCACATGCTGGTCATAGGCCATCCTCTCCTACAGTTATTTCTTAAGTGGGGGTGTATACATTCCTGGTTGCTAGAATTCTAAAGACTAAGCAAGGTGGAGTAGAACCAAAATTTACATATCAATTCACAATTCCACCAACAGTGTGGTGGACCAATTTTCCCACTTCCCATCCAACATTAATTTTTTTCTTTTTTGGTCATGTCAGACAATTTAGTAGGTGTTAGGTGGCATCTCAGAGTTGTGATTTGGAACACTTTTTGCACATGCCTATGGTAGTTTTAATTTCCTTCTGAGAACTGCTTGTTCCCCATTTTTTAATTGGGGAATGCTTTGTATTCTTATACATTTGATTCATCTTTCTATATATTTGAAAAATGAGGCCTTTGTTAGTGACACTTGGCTAGCAAATATTTTTCACAATTTGTTATTTCCTTTTAATCTTGGATGCACTGGTTTTGTCTGTACAATGTAACTAAAATTTCTATTTCATTTTTCATAATGTTCTCTGTGTTTTGTTTGGTCTTAAATTCTGACAGGTCAACTTTTCCATATTCTCCTAATTTGTTTATGGTGTCACCCTCTATTTCTAGATCATGTATCCATTTTGACTTTATTCTGGTGTATGGTGTAAGATGATGGTCTATGCCTAATTTCTGCCATATTGTTTTCTAGTTTTCTTAGCAGTTTTTGTTAGATAATGAGTTATTTCCCTCAAAGCCTGAATCTTTAGGGACACTAATTGCCACATGTTATTTACTAACTTATTCCATTGATCCATTATTCTATTTTGTGGGCTGTGCCAAATTGTTTTGATGATTACTGCTTTATAGTATTGTTTAAAATTTGGTACCACTACACTTCCTTTCTTCATATTTTTTCATTGATTCCTTTGCTATTTTTTACCTTTTGTTTGTCCAGATGAATTTTGTTATTATTTTTTATAGCCCTATGAAATAATTTCTGGGTAGTTTGATAGGTATGGCACTTATTAGATAAATTAATTTAGGTAGGATTGTCATTTTCATTATGTTGGCTCAGCCTTTCAACAATCAATTAATGTTTTTCCAATTGTTTAGGTCTGACAATTTTTGTGATGAGTGTCTTATAATTGTGTTCCTATAGTTTCTGGATTTGTTTTGGTAGGTATCTCCAGGTATTTTATGTTGTCTTGAGTTTTTGTTATTTTTAACCCATACCTTCTGTCTTGGAATCAATACTATGTATTGGTTCCAAGGCAGAAGAACGGTAAGGGTTAGGCAAAGGGGGTTAAGTGACTTGCCCAGGGTCATATGCTAGCCAGGATGTTTCTGAAGTCAGATTTGAACCGAGGACCTTCCCTAGTCCTGGAACTCAATATACAGAAACCATGTTTGCCTGTCTTGAATTATTTTGATCGGAATTTTCATTTCTATTTCTTGCTATTGAACTTTATTGGTGGCATTTGGAAATATTGATGGTTTATATGGGTTTATTTTGTATTCTGCAACTTTGCTAAAGTTCTTAATTGCTTCTGTTAGTTTTTTGATTAATTCTCAAACTACCATATCATCTGCAAAGAGTGATAACTTTGTTTCCTCATTGTCTATGCTAATTCCTTCAATTTCTTTTTCTGCTCCTGTTGCTAAAGGTAGCATTTCTAGTACAATATTAAATAGTAGTGGTGATAATGGGCATCCTTGTTCCACCCCTAATCTTACTTGAAAGATTTTTGGTCTGGGCTTTGTTAATGGCCCTTGATTTAAGCTTGCATATCAACATTGCCACTGACTTGCTAAGGACCTTGGGCTTATTGATTTCCTTCTCCAGACTTCAATTTCCTTCTTTGTGAAATGAGTGGGTTAGACTAGGTGATCTTTATAATATTTAAATTCTTCATAGATGTGGAAGCGTATGAGATTCATATTTTAAAGCATGTCAGGTGTCAGAGCCTAACAACGCTCAATGAATTACCTTTAAGAATCATAAAGGACAGGGCTGCAAGAATCACCAGAAGACTTCAGATATAACACAGTGGAGGAAAATAGGTTCAAGACTTCTCTGTTGAATCTATAATTTGGATAAAATATTCCTGTGAGTTGAAAAACAATACTAAGCCATTTTTTACAGTATATAGACTCAGAGCAAAATGCATTTTAGCATGTAGATGGCAAAATTGAATTTTACTTTGGGACACAGCAATAGACTTAGAATATGCAACATTAGAGCATAAACATAAAAACATAAAACAATAATGTTAGAAAAGAAAGAAACCTTAGAACACCTATAATAGACTATAACACCAGCTGCTATATCTGGGAGAAACAAATTGTGTTAGGACTTTGAATACTGAGTTTTAAAACTAAATAGATTATCAGACCAGACTTGTGAGGAACTTTCAAACTGAATGGGAGAGCTGGAAATTGTTTTATATATGATTTACTCCCTAGGACAGAAATTTGCTTAAGTTCACACAACTGGTAAGTTTCAGAACCAGATTCAGAAACTGTCTTCTGAATCCTATTCTAAGAATTCTTTCCCTTAGATAGTGATAGTGAACCTTTTAGAGACAGAGTGCCAGGCTCTTCCCCCAGACCAAGTGCCATGCCCCCACCACTATGTGCCATGCTCCCCCCCTCCCCACTGAGTGCTGGGCATACCCTGCCCTCCCTTACCCCACATAGGGGAGGGAGAAAGTGCTCCCATTGGGCTGCTTGGCAAAGGGGTGGGTAAAGTGAGGAATGTCCTCAGCAAGAGTAGAGAGGGGGAGGGGAGGGGCCCAAGTGCTCTGCTCTCTGCCACCTATGAGCTGTCCTCCTTACCTCCTGTGGGCTCCCATTGGGCTGCTGGGCAAAGGGATGGGGGATATGAAAAAAGATGTTGTTGGACACAATGGAGAGGGGGAAGGGAGCAGTTCTGCCCTAGTCCCTCTGCCTTTCTAATAAGAACTGGGGATGGGGGGTGGTGGAAATACGGCCACGTGCCCATAGAGAGCACTCTACGTTCCTGTCTTTGGCACTTGTGCCATAGGTTTGCCACCACAGCCTTAGACCATCCTGCTTTCCTATAAAATTCACTAAGAAGTATTTTATTTCTTTTGAATGCTTGAAGAAAATCATATTGTAATTAAAGGGGAATGAGTTAATGCTTCACAAAGAAACTTCTTTTGTTTTTTTAAACCTTTACCTTCCATTTTGGAATCAATGCTGTGTATTAGTTCCAAGGCAGAAAAGAAACAACTTGCCTAGATTCACACAGCTAGGAAATGTCTGAGGTAAGATTTGAACCCAGGACCTCCTGTCTCTAGGCCTGGGTCTCAATCCACTGAGCCACCTAGCTGCCCCCTATAAGGGAACTTCTTAGCACTTTGAAGGACTTTAGAAATTTTATCACTTTCCTTTGATTTGGTCTGTTACTGGTGATGCTGATCAGCTAAGATCATGTTTTTGGCCTACAAATGGAACAAAGAGAGGAAGTGAGAAAGATATTTACTTGAGGTTACTGGGCACAAGTTGGAAGAGAGCAAAGATGGGTGAGGGGCTTCAGGAAGATGTGTGTATACATGCAAGAAGAAAATTCCTTTGGTGGAACTGAGTTGCAAATAATAAAAGATGAAGAGAAAGGAAGGAGTATGCATAGTATCCACAACAGGGAAAGATGATACTCATTAAGAGATGTTGGGTCATTTCTCCATAGCCACCAGGAACAGATGATGCATAGGCCAGCTTGTTGCTACTCAAAACTTGAAATTTGGAAGAGTGAGTTGAAAAATAAAAGGGAGGGAAAAAGCAGCTTGGAAGTAGCTTTTGTTATGTAAGGAATGATTGATGGGAAATTGATGTTTGTAACTCAAGAATACTAATAAGCTGATTTACAACTACAGTGCTTTACATTCAGTCTGGGAGTGTAGCCTGGGTACCTTGAGAAGACTTAGAACTGGGTGGATCATGTGAATGGAATTCTATGGAAGAACTATGTTTGACGGGAAAGCAGAAATAGAAGGCTGGTGAAGAAGGAGGGGGTGAACAGATCTAGAGAGTGAGACTGGTTCTCAAATCCACCTTGAGGTAGGCATTGTTTCATGGATTCAAACTCAGTTAGGTAATGTCCTATGATCTAAAGGAACTAAGTCCTCTTTACTATATTACTTCCATTAAGATTACCATTGATTTCTTGATCAATAAATATAAGCTATTTTCTTAGTTTTTCTCTCATATCTCTCTACTGCATTTAACTTTCCTTTGTTAATTACTACCATATTCCTCATATTCTTTTTTTTGCCTTGATTTTAGTGCCATTACATTGCCTTAAGACTGTGAAGATAATTTTAGGGTTGTGACTTAAAATCTAGATTTAATTGGCCACCAGGGGAAATCCCAAATAAAATACCCAATTCAGTCTGGAAATTTATGGTAGTTTAATTAATATAGAAGGAAGGAATTTAGGGAGAAGTCAGGAAGAGGATATAGGATTCCTCCTGCCTGGCCTGTGCCAGGGGGAGTTAAAAATTCCCTCCTCTAGGTCTCTGAAGAAGATTAGAGGTTTCTAAGAGGATAAAGTTGGAAAAGTAAAGGAGGGAAACTCAGCCAGAAACTCACCACCGAACTGGACAATAGCTTGTAGCCATGCTAAGATGCCGAAAGGCCCAGCACGCTGCTATCAGCCAACTCTGCCGCAAAAGGTACCAGAGAGGAGAAATGAGCCAATATATAGACCTTTCACTCTTGTGTCTCCTCCTCTAAATGCCCATTCTTTTTTAGTTCTCATCTTCTTTGATTAGATTATATCTTTAGAGTTACTTAACACTTCTTTGTTAAGTTCACCTTTTGTGAGTTACTTAACCTTTTTGTGATTAATTTAACCTTTATAGTTACTTAACACCTGTTTGTATTAAGATCTTAGACTTATCTTAAAGTTCTAGCTTCACTATAAGGTAAGAGTTACCTTATAGTGAAGTACCTTCATTGTTCAATCAGGAGATTACAACTTTATCTTCCCCTAAAGTAAGGTCTAAGTAGGGTGGAGTAATTTAGAGTTCCCAAGACATTCCTGATTTTGTTAAACTAAGTATCTTCATTGTTACAATCAGGAAATAGTTAAATCCAATCTTCACAATTCTTATCATGTAGGTCTGATCATGTTACCCTTCTTCATAAACTCTAGTGGTTTCATAATGCTCCTAGGTCAAATATAAACTTTTCTGATTGGAATTTAAAGTTTTTTCCACAATGTGCACTCTCTCTCTCTCTCTCTCTCTCTCTCTCTCTCTCTCTCTCTCTCTCTCTCTCTCTCTCTCTCTCTCTCTCTCTCTCTCTCTCTCTCTCTCTCTCTCTCTCTCTCTCTCTCTCTCTCTCTCTCTCTCTCTCTCTCTCTCTCTCTCTCTCTCTCTCTCTCTCTCTCTCTCTCTCTCTCTCTCTCTCTCTCTCTCTCTCTCTCTCTCCCCCCCCCCCCCCCAGCAGTTGGGGTCCAGTGACTTACCTAGGGTCATACAACTACGTAATGTCTGAGGCCAGATTGAATAACCCTCCAATGCACTCTCTGATCCAGCTATCCGGTGCCTCACGTATAATGCTCCATCTCTCTCATCTTTGTGTCTCTACACTAGCTATCTCCCAGGCTATGGAAAGCTCTCCTTCCTTACTTCAAGTTCTTCTTATCTATCCCTGATATCCTTCAAAACTCAGTCCAAGCTCTGCCTTCTACATGAAGCTTTCTTGATCTTCCCAGTTACTAGTGTCTTCCATCACCAAGCTACTACCCTGTATTAATTTTGTACACATACTGCATCTGCTTGTATAATTTCATGTTGTCTCCCCTTTCTGAACACAAGAGGGCCTTAAGGACAGGACTATTTAACTCTTATTTTTGTTTCCCCAGTGCTTAGCACAGTGCCTGGCACATAGTGTAAAAATGGATATTCCTTGACGTGGCAATAATGGTGGTATATCAGTAAAGGTATTGAGAGGGTAATAGGATCAGGAACAGGTGTGAGGGAGGAAACCCAAACTAGTATAAGTGAAGTAGCTGCCTCCCTCCCTTTTCCCTGTGATAAAAGATTGCTAGTTACCACACTGTTTCCCCTAAGGAAGTGGCTAAAGGGGATTTGGTGACAAGCTCTCCTGTCAGCTACCCTTATTGATGATTTCAGTGCCTTCTCCTCAGAAAGGATGTAGAGGCAAGCCCCAGGCAGGGGTCTTGTCTCTGAGGGAAAGGCCTCAAGCATTCTTTGTGAGTTTGTGAGACCTGTGCCAAGTTTCTTGAAGTAATCTTTCCAATATTGTTGAGAGGCCAAAATGAGTATGTGACCTGCTTTTAAAGGGTTTATTGTTGGGTTTCAGGTAAACAGGATGAGGGGAGAGGGAATGGGCAGCCCCTTTAAGATCCAAATGGTCCATGATCTGAAAGGCAGGTAATACTGCTCAAACAGACCTCTCCATCCCTTCCTAGCTAAAATAACCCCTTCTATTAACTTATTTATCTGTATGACCTAAAAGAATTATGAAGAAAACAAGTTCAGGAAGGCAGGGAAGGGCAAGGGAGCTATATATAATCTCCTGTGAGAGTCCACAATCCCCTTCAGGGGTCTGAGATGTGTTTTCTTCAGGTTGAGGGAAGTAGGAGAAGTATGTTTAGAGGGAGATCCGGTATACATTTGAAGAAAGAAGCAAGATCTTCTCAGATGGTTCTGGTGATTCTTCAGCCCCCCAAAACCGGACTTCACAGGTTCAAATCTCAGATCAGAAGTGCAGAGGCTCCTCAGAACTCTCTCCTGGTCTGTTTTTTCCTCCCAGAAGCTCTGCCTCCTCAACTGCCACTAGTTCTCTTTCAGTCCCCATTTCAGGTAATTTCAATAGTGATAATAAATGTTTGTGGATTGATCCCACTTCTCTGTCCTCTCTTTCTTCACTCCTTCCCTAATTCTATTAACTGCCTTCTTAAAATGTACATTCCATAGAGCTTAGTCCTCAGCCCTTTGCTTTTTCTTCCATGGAAGCTTTTAGACTAGGTTTAGAGATAAAAGGGAATAATATAGGCTATTGTAAGAATATAAAATTTAGGCTTTTATGCTAATATGAAAATGCTAAAGTAATATTGTGGTTGCCAATGTAAAAATGTTATAACAAGTCAAAATGACTTTTAGTAGCTTTATTTACAAAGAGGTAGAAAGAGTGAAAGTGGAAAAATATAAGAATAGGGTAGAGAAATGTCTAGTCTACCACCCTAAGTGTTGTTTTGGTGTCCAGCTCAGCCCTGGTAGGGCTTGGTAACCTTCAGCCAGAGGACCTGGTACTGTCTTTAGCAAGGGTTCCACCAACACAACCTCATTCAGGAAAGGAAGGCCTCTCTGAATCAGTCTCCCCAGAAGGCAGGAAAGGTAGGCCAGCTACTCACCCAGCTCACCAATGCAGTCTCTGAAGATGAACTCCCAAGGAGAAGAAGATCCAAGGAGAAGTCCTCCAAAGAAGCAGTCCAAAGGAGAAGCTCTCAGACAGGAAGTTCAGGACTTTTTATAATCCTTTTTTCTAGTCCCTTCCTATTCCTTCCTCCACTTTTATGTGAACCAATTGCCGACTTTCAATTTGCCTAGCACTAGTGGCCTAAGAGGGTGGCAGTAGCCTAGTAAGTGTATAAATGGAGATTTTGAACCCTAGACTTCAATCCCCAGAAGTCCTTGGTATTTCCCAGAATTCCCTATAATTTCACCTGAGTCTCCATGTAGGTGAGATCACAATTGGTATTTAACTGGCAGTAACACCTCCCAAGGTCTCTTCTCTGCCATTTCAATGATGTAGCAAGTGTAGTAAGCTAAGCTAAGTGCAGAGATTCTGAATTGGCTAATCAGCCATGGGCACATAGTTTTTATTTTGTATCTTCTTTATTCGTGATTTCTAATCATTCTTAATAAACCTCATAAAATATAATATTTTTATTATGAGATATAATTTAATTTTTACATAAGTGACTTGTGAATTCTCTTGCTTAGTGTTAAGTAGGAGTGCTCAGGTTTTTTATTAATTAATTTAAAAGTTGTTGATTGATAGACAAAGAAAGTTTGATTTACTCTTCACACTATCCTTAACTCCCATCCCCCTTTACAGATGAGAGAAGGCACAAAAGGTTGGATAACTAGCTTAAAAAGTAGTCACAGCTTAAAAGTAGCAGAGCCAGTCATCTAAATCCTCAGACTCCAAGTCCAGTGCTTTTCCTACTACATCTTTAACTATCCCTTCTACCAGGGGCATATGGAGTGTTCAGGGAGGCCTAGTATCTCTGGAGTGAGAGCTTGCTGAGCCTTTTTTAGGGCTGCTTTCCTCCTTTGGTATCTACCTGTCACCCAACTCTCATATGGGGCTGCAAGAAGCTGTAGCATGTGCATTGGCTACAGTTTGGTAAACCATCAAAGTAGGTGGACTAAAGCAGATTGAGGGTAACCCATGGGCTTCAAACCCTGCAGTGAGTTAGGGGAATGTCTATCCCAGACATGCGGACATTTCCTTCAGTGGAAGGGGCAGATAAAAACAATTTTTTCCAATATCCATGGAGGATGCTTTGGAGCATTTTAGAGCTTAGACATTGAAGAAGCTAAGGTGATCTACAGTATTCCACACCAGTTGTTTTGATTTTGTCTTGGCAGTGACTCTTTGGAAGAGAGAGTGAGGCCGATGACTTTGTGCCTCTGTGCCTTACATAAATCCAATTTATGCTCAAGTCAGAAGACATTACCAGTGACGTGATTTTGGTTCTTTTCTAGAATGAAGGACAACTAACTCCTTCTACAAATTCATCTCAATATCTCAGAATTAATTTTAATTACCTCCTTTTTGTCCTAATACACACAACCCAGCAAACATTTATTAAGTGCCTACTTTGTGTAGGGATGCTCTGTTTAGACCACCAGGAAAGAAATGAAAACGAACAGTATGGGGGATAAAGAAGTAAGACATCACAAAAGAGCACAATATTAAGTGTGAGAGAGGTGCAGCCATGTTAAGATAACAGAGGAGGATAAGATCACTTGATTGGTAGGGGTAGGGAAAGCTTTCAGGAGGAAAAAATGGAATTTGAGTTGAACCCTGAAATAAAAATTCCTTACGTTGAGATAGCTGTTGGGACAAAGCATTCCAGAAAGGGTTAATAGCAAATATAAAAACATAAAGGCAGAAGAGGATAGTAACTATACAGGGGACATAAGAGTCCAGTTTGGCTAGAGAGAAAAGAATATGGTGGTTAAAATAGCAGGAAATAAGGCTGGACATTTTTAGTCTGAAAAAGAGAAAAGTTGGAGAGGACAAAGATTAAAGAAGATGGTTCAAGGATTTAAAAGGCTGTTCTGTAGGAAGGGGATTAGAAAGGCTGTGCTTGGCCCAGGAAAGCAAATAGAGCAATGGGGTACAGTTATAGAAAGGAACATTTTGACTCAGGGTAAGGACAAACTTAACAATGTAAGCTAACCCACAGTGTATGAATCGCCTCAAGGGATAGTGGGCAACCTATCCTGCTAGGTAATAAAATGTAGGTGTTCCTTCTAGTGCTGGTGTCCTATTATGAAGGTTTCTTCTGGCTTTTACATTCTATATTCTAAGATCTCTTAATATTTGTTAAATATGATTCTACATGAACTGGTTATTTTGTTACTGATTAAGTGACCCTCCCTCCAACTCTAGCCTCACATTCCTCTAACAGAAAGCTTTTTGAGGATTTATTAAATTTCTTTTGAGTTCAGAAGAATTTCTAGAAATGTATAGTAACAAAAGTACATTATGAAAGCCCAATTATTTGGTCTTTTGAGAATCCCAAAGACACTTGATAATTTAGGGAATTAATCTTTGACTTTTACAGTTGGCTTTTGGTTGTAAATTACCAGTGAGTATGGAACAGAGTTTCTGGGCATTATCCTACCTCTCTCTTGTCCAAAGTTTGTTTTTACTGCAGTTTTTTTTTCTTAATATATCCCTCCCTTGATCATTCAGGGAGACACCCCTTATAACAAAGAATAAAGAAAAGAAAAAGCTGTAGAGTAAAAGCAACAATACATTAATTATGTCTGCCTTTGTAGAAAATATTTTGCAAAGAGTGTTTATTCTTACATAAATATCTTAGATAAAATATTTTCCAATTTACTCCATTACCTCCTGAATATCCAAGCTCATCATCCTATATTCAGGGACTTCTAACATTTTACCAGTTTAATTGCTCCCTAATATTATCCGTTTTCAGCCCACCTCACTCAGAAATGCCAGTCCTGTATTTGTTAGTTTAATTAAGCTTGGCAAACAGAAAGGGTAGGAGCCAGACCTGGGTTCAGGGCCCAGTTCTACAACTTATGATATTGTGTGACTTCTCTAAGTCCACTTCTTTATCTGTACAAATGGGCCCATTCATCCTTGGATAACTGGGTAGAAGTTTAAAGTACATTTACAAGTTATTAGTAATAGAAGTTAAAATAGTAAGGCTATTAAATGGAAGTTCCACTTCTATGTCAACTCGTGTAAAAAACAACAAACCTCAAAATTTTACCTCACTGATGCAAAGATACCATCTAGTGGCAAAGGAGAGTATTGCTGACACAGGAGCCCATTCAGGAGGTTTCCAAGAATGTATTGTAAAGGCCCAAGTTGTCTGATAGGGAGCCTGATGAACAAGTGACTCAGCTCCTCTCAGACTCGATTTCTTCATCTGTGGAAAAAATAATACAGTACTTTCCTTTCTTGAGATTTGCCTGGAAAATTATGTAGGTTAAACTTAATATAGAGCATTTGTGTAAAGATCAGTAAAGGCAGAAATAGAAAGTCAGCTGTCTTAAGAGTACCCTATACACAAGCTGGACAGAAAGAACAAAGAGATGACAAGAGTAACACAGGGGTGTGATAAAGTAGTGAGAAGGGATTTCGTTTATTTGGACATCTCTTGGAGCTTTCTCTGTCCAAAATGAAGCAGCTAATCTTTTAATTAATTAATCTGATTCTCACCATTATGAAGATGATGGTTGTTAGGATGCAAATGCTAGGACCTTAGTGGGAAGTGACCACTAAATTTGTTATGAAAGGCATGCCTAAAAGAATTGGAAATTAAAGGAATGCCCATTAGTTGGGGAATGGCTGAATAAGTTGTGATATATGATTGTGATGGAATACTATTGTGCTACATGAAATGATGAGCAGTATGATTTCAGAAAAACCTGGAATGATTATATGAATTGGTGTAAAGTGAGCAGAACCAAGAGACCATTGTACACAGTAATAGCAATATTGTTATGATGATCAATTATGAAAGACTTTGCTACACTGATCCAATATAGTTACCAAAGACAATTCCAAATGTCTTAAAGATTCTGTCCACTTCCAGAGAGAACTGAACATGGCTTTGTGTCTTCAGAATTTCATGCAACATGGCTAATATGGAAATCTATTTTGCATGATTTTGCTGTATAATTAATATGTTGTTTGCCTTCTCAGTGGATGGGGAAGGGGAAGGAGGGAGAGAATTTGGAACTCAAAAAAAATTTAAAACAATGTTAAAAATAGATAATTTTTAAAAAAGTATACATAGTCAGACATGCACCCTAGATTTTGGGCCAGAAGTATAAAAAGGTTCAGGGAGACTTTAGTTAGGATCCCATAGTCTTGAATTCTATCCAGAAAATTCTGTAGAGTTGTGAAGTACTTGAGAATGAAGTTCTGAAGACACAAAGCAAGCAAGGTTAGTTAGCTGAGGAAGAATATGAAAAAATGGCACAGTTCCTGTGAAGGGGGGCTGGTGAATAAAACAACAATAAAAATTTTCTAGCTGCTTTGGGAAAAAGAGGAGGAACAAAGGTGACATAAAGTAGCTCCCTAAATTTTATGTTGCTTCTGTCTTCTTTATCAACAACAAAAGATATTTGGACTGGAAAGGACAGAACAAAAATGGTTAATAAGGAGTTGATAGCTCAAGTAATTTAAGAGATAATTAAAGAACCTAGCCCATCTGACCTAGAGGATGCGAGAATGACATTCGAAAGATCCTGGTAAAGAGCTAGATACATAGAGCATTTATTAAGCAATTACTATATGCTAATCGCCGTGCTGAACATTAGGAATACAAATATATAAGTTCAGAAAGATAGCCCCTGGCTTCAAGAAATTTATAAGCTGAGGGAAGTTAGTATCTAAAAGGGAGCTAGAGATGCTAGAGCTGGAGCAAGGTGAAAATCTGGAGAGTCAGGAGCTGAGCTTGGGGAGAAGTAGGCATGAATGACCCGGGTTCTTCATGAAATATTGGTTCCTTGAAAGAACTCACCAGTCAGAGGTAAGGCCATGAGTATCATAGCATCTTCAGGGTGAGAGTGCTGTTGGTGTGAAGAGAAACTTTCTAATGATTTCTAATGACTCTAAAAGTAGAACACATGGCTCTGTAGGAGGAAATGGGTGCCCATCATTAGAAGTTGTCAAGCAAAGCTTGGATTACCACTCATCATGTTGAAGGACAGAATTTTTGTTTAAGTATGACTAGATGGCCACCAAATTCTTTTTCAATTTTGAGATTCTATCATTATCTGAAAGTACTATGTGTAGGATCTGAGAAGAAAGGTTATTACCAATGGGGGTAGGGTTTGAGATGGAGATGGAATCAAAAGAGACTTTTAATGAAGGGAGATAATATATATATGTGTATATATATATATATATATACACATATATATATATATATAATTTTAAAAATAGTAGTGATGTTTATACAGTGCTTTAAGATTTGAAAATATCTCATTTGTTCCTTACAAGTACTCTGGAAAGTAGGTGATAGTATCCTCATATTAAAGATGTCGAAAATGAGGCAGACAGAGGTTAAGTGACTTATACAGCTAGTATATGTCTGAGGCTAGATTTGAACTTAGTTCTACTTGACTTCAAGTGTAGAGCTCTTTCCTGTTCTGCCTATTTCCTCTTTGATATAGAATGAAATTCTTGTTTAAAAGAATGCCATACTGCTTTCCTTGTCCTTTCCTTTCCTGCCTCAGCCTACCACAATCAGGGATTATGATTTATTAGCTTCTTCTAATTTATGTTACAGGAAGTTGGACATATTAATAAATTGTGAGAATGGAAGCCTGAGTTTGCTTTGAACAAGAGCTGCCTCATTAATCATCAGTCTAGAAATAGAGAATTTCTTTAGTACTTCCTTTCAGAAAGCATTAGGAACTCCATGCAACCTGAACCTATTGGACAATATGAACCTGAAGACATTTCAGTTTTTTTTCAGTGTTTGTATAAAGCTTACTTAGAGACTTACGTCTCTAATCTCCTATCTCTTCCTAGAGCAAATATTAAATGTATAATAAATTTCCACTCTTGGTTAGGAGGACTCCTCACTATAGAAAGGGGGTGGGGGGAAGAGATTGGGTAGCTCAGTGGATAGAGAGCCAGGCCTGGAGATGGGAGGTCCTGGGTTCAAATTTGTCCTCAGATACTTACTTCCTAGCTGTATGATTCTGGGCAAGTATTTAACCCTAATTGCTTAGCTCTTGCCATTCTTCTTTATTGGAACTGATTCTTAGATACTTATTCTAAGACAGATGGTAAGGGTTTTTTTTTTTTTAAAGAAAGGAGACATTTTTGGTAGAATCTTCATTTGCAACAAATATCTCCATTGTAAAAGGTCCTGTGCACAACATGTGGAGATAGTGCTGAAATGTGATAGTTCCTGTCTTTGAAGAAGTTGCAGCTTAATAAGTGAGACATGATGTGTACAAATAAGTAATGATAAAAGGTAGGACCTAGAGAACAACCCTTAGGAAAATGTCCCAGGAATTTAGGGTTTAGGCTGTCTTGTCTACTTAAAACTTCAGAGCCACATCTGGCAACGGCAGCTCTCCTGTAGGTGTTGGATTCATAGGTGATTGTTAAGGTCTTTCTAGCTCCAAATCCTATATTTCTGGGATCTTATGTGCATGTGTATGTTTTTGGCTTTCTGTGTGCATGTCTATATAAAGAAAGTCACTAGAGAGTAAGCTTTTTTTTCCTTCTTTTTTTTCTTTGAGGGAAAGCTTTTTACAATCACAAATAACACACCTAGCTTTTTCCTGAAAGCCATATACTTTGACCTTCCCCTCTGGTGCCATTTCCCTGACCCAGTTTAAACCATCTGGTCTTAATTTCTTATCAGAGCAGAACCCTTTTAATGAGGTAGTAATACACAGAAAGGTGAGGGAATATTCTTGATGTATTTGGTAGTACATATACATCTACTGCATTTGATTCTTCTCCTGTTCTGAAATCCATTTGACCCTACCATACTCACCAGGGTTGGACAATGTTGAAAGCACTTTCACCAGGTGAGAGATTCAGGGCCAGCACTCACCAACTGTCTGGACAGGAGTAGAGGGATTCCCAACACTTCCCACATGTAGTCTTGTCAGTAAACCTCTTGAGGTGCCTGCCACATTTCTCAACAATAATGCCCCACAAGAATGTAGGGCATTATTTTTGGGCAGTTAGATCACAAACCCCAAATTTGGCCTCAGCCCATCATAGACCCTAATAATTTGGAGTTGGATGGGTAGGGAGTTGCCTTTTTAATAATAGTTCATACTGCTCATTTTTGTTGTGGCTATTTTTAAAGTGCTTTCATCCTGATAGCTCTGTGAGATGCTTTGAGCAAATATAACTACCCCTGTTTTTAAAAATGAGAAACTGAGGCTAGAAGGATAAGATAAATTTCTTCTGGTCACATAGCTTTTAACTCAGGGCTTTGACTTGGAGTCCTAGTTTGTCTTTGTGGAGGCAGGTTGTGATATGACAGAGAGCCCCTCTCTGCAGTTATATTTTTGGACAGAAAGTTAGGGGATGTTGACCACAATTCTCTTCAATTCCCAGCAGTCTTTGGGCAAACAAGCATCTTTTTTTGCTACCACATTTCTGCACCATCCCTTCTGTTCCCCAACCCCAAGTTCTTTTTTCTTTTATCTCCCATGGCTCTCTGACTTTTGTCTAGCTAATGACTTGAGACTCCTCTGATCTTTTTGAAACTTCATAGCTCAATACAATTGTTTATTAGGTACCTCTTGTGTACTAGGCACCAGTGTTTTCCCTCCCATGTGTTCTCCTCCCATGCTGTACCTACAGGGACTGAATCCTTATTAAAAAACCCATCTTAGATTTGGTGGACTCTATTATTCTGATCCTTTTTCTGAACCTCTCACTTAAGTTTCTTTTACCTATTATCCTCTTTGGGAGCTGGATTAGGATTCAGACACTCCCTTGAATTCTCCAACAAATCCAAGGGGATCTTTGGATATTGGCAATAGGATATCTTGCTAGATGACACTGTGAATCTTGAAATTTCTCAGACTTGTGAATGTTAAAAGATTCTCAGACTCTACCTTAGAAAATTTGGTTAAGACCATTCCCCATTTTAAACAATGAAGCTACTTAGATCTAAAATGTGAGAACTCTACTTAGTTGCTTTAGAGGAAAAAACTCCTTGCTGAACAATGAAAAGTACTTAAACCCATACTTAAGCCATGCCTATTTTTAGAAAGGGGTGCTAAGTACCTATAAAGGACAGGCAACTTGTGAACTTACAAGGAGCAAAGAGGTGAAAACTTACTCAGAGCTTTCCTGATGTGAATTACTCAGAAGTTTTAGTCTACCCAGAAAAGGTGAGAGCAAGATGTGAATTAAGAAGGTGATAACAAAATGTGAATTAAGAATGGCTGTCCTTTGGAAAACGCCTACTGTGATTGGTAGATGTAAGGACTTAGGGGAGGTAACATAGGAGAAAACCCGCTATATAAGAAAAAGGAACAGTCAGCTGAAAAAGGCTGCCTTGAAGGGTCTCTCTCGAGACTCTCTCGGGGACAATTCAGATTGAGGATTGAGCTGGTGAAGGCAGCTGAGATGGAGCTGGCCTGGTGTCACTAGAATCCTTGCTTGGACAGATCTTGTGGTGAGTGATTAAGGACTGACTGATTTTTTCTCTTAGGGCTTAGGCCTGGGTTGTCCAGGACTGGCCAGGGCCGGCTTATCCCTTTCTCATTATTTCCTTTTTCTCTCTTTCTCTCTTTCTTTAATTCCTCATTGTATTATTAATTAGATTCTCTATAAAACCCAGTTGACTTGGGTATATTTGAATAATTGGGAATATTTCCCTGGCGACCACCTTGTAATTGATTTAAAACAAGACACTGTAGTGAAAACATATTTTCTGCGGTCACAATTTACTCACTACAGTTTACAACCTCAACTATTTTAACTATTACAGTTTATGGCATCCACTCTTTTAAATGCCACAACACCCAATAAAATCCTGCAGATTTCCTCTTCAAAATAGGGACCTATTTATTACTCACATATAATTACTTTTCCATGGTCTCTGTGAATCGGCATCCTCTTTAGTTGTGAAACTTGAATCTATTCACTTTTAGCACTTTGGAATTGGGCAGAGTTCTTTGCCCTTGCACAATTATACTTGTTTCAGGATGTTTAATGCTCTAACATTCAATGATTAATTGAAATAATGAACAAGAAAATTCTGGGGAAAATAGAAAATGTTGCACACATTTAAGATATATTTTCTTATACTGCATTTCTTCTCTCTTCCATTGCTGTCAACTATGACTATTCTCCCCCTATAGGATAAAGCACATGTACTTTATTTAGGCTATCAGCTACTCTTTTTTTAGGAAAGACTTACTGAGGGTTTCACAAGCTACTTAATAAGATTGAGGTTGCTTGAAATCTGACATATAGATATGCAGATTAGGAACATCTCTTGTTTTATTATCACGGGAAAAAAAGTAATACAAACAAGAATTTGGTGACATTTTTTGTCAATTGGAAATTTTCATTGGAATTTGGTCTTACTGTGATAGAATTGGATCTGTGCCTGGATGTTTTTGTGTGAGGGATTTGCATAGTATGTGGCAGAGAAATAAAGGTTGGTGGTGGATATGCCACAGAATCTCTTCTTCTTCTTTCTGCTTATCTTGTTGTTAACCTCTGTTTTCTCTTTGCAGGTTACCCGACTGGTTACCCAACAGCTGCCCCAACCTACAACCCCAGCTTGTATCCAACCAATAGCCCAAGCTATGCTCCAGGTAAGAGGGAGGTAGAAGGTTGACTTGTGGGGATAGAAAGATGGGGTGTAAAGCCCTAGTACCCATGCTGTTCATCTTGGGAAAATTATTTCCCATTCTAAGTGCTCAGGGCTTGGACCTACCCAGGCCTCTAGCACTGAGTATGTCTGAGAAGGGTGCAAGTTAGGCCTTGGGGTGGGCAAGAATTGGGGGAACGAAGACAGTACAGACATGGGAAGAACTGTGTATTCCTTGGTGTATATGCCCATGTTTCAAAGCAATCCTGACCCTGTCCCTAACCTTCTCCCAAAAGGACAAAACCAATTCTTTGTCTTCTTTTTAAGATCTCAGTTGAGAAATATATATAGTCAACTGAACATGTTGACAGGTATATGGATGTTGGAGACTTGCCATCAAAGAGTCTAAATATATCTAGCTTTCAAACCACTGCTTTGACTTGGTCATTATTCACAAAGAGAAACACTGTTATTCCAAATGGATAGACTGAAAATGGGACACAGCTCACTGAGGAAAATGCATCTTAGATGTGTGCAACATTTTCTATTTTTCCCAGCATTTTTTGTTCATTTTCTCAATTAGTCATTGAATATTAGAGCATTAAACATCCTGAAAACATGGGCTTATAGATGTTAAAGCTAGAAGAAAGCTTAGGATAGAGAAAAATAACTAATTTCTATAACATTTGAAAGTTTGCAAAGTGCTTTCCAGATAGCACTTCTTTGAGTTTGAGCCTAGTAATGCAAGTGCTGTTATTCCCATTTTATAGCTAAAGACACTAAAGGTGAGAACTAGAAAGGACTTGAGCTGCAGAACTTGGAGGGAAGAAGACTGGACTAGAAGCCTCAGACATTTATGGATCATTTAACAATGGGGAAGTCATTTAATCTTCCTTAACTTCTTCCTTTCAGAGCCTCAGATTCTTCATGTATAAAATGGGGATAATACCTGCACCATCCACCTCACAGGCTTGTTCTGTGTTAAGCACTATCTTAATCTTAAAGCTCCAAAGAAATAGAAATCATTTCAATTCTATTGATGTCATTATGTGGAGCTTAGAGGAATCTTAGAACATGGAATGTCAGAGCTGGGAGAGATCTTAGAATACAGAATGTCAGAGCTGAGAAGGACTTAAAAGACCAGTTAAGTCCAACCCCTGCCTCTTACTTCTCTCCTTTCTTACAAATGAGGGAATTGAGGCTGACAGAGCAGAAGATATTGCTTTAAGGTCAAGCGAGGGGGTTTATAGAGTTGGGACTAGAAGCCAGTTCTGGGTTCTAGTAAAGAGCCCTTTATACTGGACCACAACTCTCTCTTTTAGGATCATATCTCAGAAGTGAGAGACCAACCCCTTTATAGGAGACAGGAGATCCAGGGTTTGCTAGAAATGTTTAATAGCCTGCTGGGGGGAATGAGAAACCTTGCAACTATGCATGACACACTTTTAAGCTTGAGCTAATACTATTAACATTTGTCTAAACAATCAACAAACAATAAACCAAGGCCTAATTTGTAGCACTCAGTAGTATTTCTGAGGTTTAGAGGGCAAATGCTGGCTCTAACCCACCGATGAAGGAAATGTCCAGTACCTGAGAGGATTGTCCTTCAAGTTCTCCGTTAGACTGAGCCTTTTCACAGGAGTAGTGAAATGTTCAAATTAGAACTTGAGGGGAAATAAATCTTCAGTGAAAATTAGTTCTAGGATTGAAATTCTACTTTCTTATCATTCCAAGAGATCAGTGTATGTGCTTAAATGAAAGCAGTTTTCAACTAGATGTTGTAGATCCAAGAATGCCATTGGCAGAAGACATAGATAACCTAATATTCCATGGTTCATTCTGAAAACTACTTGTTACTGAAAGCTTTCTCAGCTTATTCCCATTTATTTACTTTCTGATCAGTGGGAAACAAAATAATCAAAATCACAGAATGTTAGAATTGAAGGCAAACTTAGAAACCATCTAGTCAAACTCCTTCATTTTACAGAGGAGGAAATGGATTCCCAGAGAGGAAGGTTGATGTACCCAAGGTCACAAGTTGAGTTACTGGCAGAATTGATAATAAATTCTTGGGGTTTTGAAAACAGAATCCTTCTTCTTGAGGTCAGCTGGTATATTTTGGGTTAGAGAACTAAATTGGGATCAAAAGTGAAAATAGAATACACAAAGCCTGAATAAAACCTTTTGGCATGTATCAAATCAAACAAATAGTCTGGGGAAAAAAACCCCAATGGACTAAACACCAGTTTGAGAACTAATTTGTTTTGTGATCTTTGGCAAAGACCTTCTCTTCTTTGGTCCTCACAGTCCTCATTTGTAAAATTAAGGAATTAGATTAAAGACCCTTTTGGGAATGACATTCTGTATTCTAAAGTCCCTTCTAGCTCTGATAGTTTGTGTTATGTAATCTAACATGCCATGTTCTAAAGACCCTTCCTTTTCTAACATTCGATGACTCTGGACCAGGGGATGGTCCAGACACAGGCCAAATTGACCTGCTAAGGTATGACCCCTCAGTGACGTTGTTTTCCTTACTGAGCTGTGGTTTTGAACATACAGAATGTTTTAATAGATGCATTTAGGCTCTTGCTGCTGGTAGTTCTGTCTCTTGCTTCAGTGAATAATTTTTCCAGCCTTCAGAATTGCCTCTCCCTGAGTCCTCTGGGGAAATTTGCACACTGGGCTAAACTGCTGTTTCTAAAAGAGTATATTTACATAGATGAGATGTATACATCATTGCGCAAATTCTTAGCGGTAATTTCAACTAACATTTTTGTCCAACAGAGTTTCAGTTCCTGCATTCAGCTTATGGTAGGAGAACTATTTTTCCTCATCTGTATTATAGCCTATGAATGTATTTTTTCATTATGTCAGTAGCCCCTTCACCTTTCCTCCCCCCACTCCACCCCCAGAAGCCACAGAGCTGGGCAAGGGGATCCCTCAGATAGCCTGTGGAGGACCCTAAAACATGCTGGGATGTCCTAGAACCTTAGGGCTAGAAGGACCTTTAGAGATCATCTAGTCTAGCCCCCTTAATTGTACAGAGGGGGAAACAAACCTGGAGGAAAGCACTAGTGAGTTAATTATTTAATGATGAAGAATCATGGGTTAGAGAGATAGTAAACCAATCTTACCAAGTGAACCAAAAGGAACCTCCCAGCCCCACAGTCTGTCCTCAGCCATAATATCAAATGACACTATAATAGTTGACACTTACAAAGTACTTTATAGACACTGTTTCTTTTGATGTTCACAGTAGCTCTAGGAAATAGTGAGTGTATTATTGTTATTCCCATTTTATATGTGAAAAAAACAGAGGTTCAGTGAGTTTAAATGATTTAAAATCAAAAGCTTTAAAGCTGGAAGGGACCTTAGAGACCATCTTTATTAACTCATTCATTTCATAGATGAGGAAACTGAGGTCTATCAAGGTGAAATGATTTGGCTTCAGATCACATAGCAAATTAGTTGTGATCTTCTGACTTAAAAGTGCAAAGCTCTTACCATTACTCCCACTCTTCATTCCACCCCCAGTCAGTTACCTCTCAAGAGAGTGGCTTTTTTTCCCCCTTTTCTTTATCCATTGAGCCCTTTCTGTTCTTTAGGAAGATCATTCTGCCTGGCAAGGATGATTATAGAAGTGTAATGTAATAGGAAGAGCTCAAGTACACAGATACAGAATACCAGTGTTCAAGACCTAGCCCTAATACTTCTAGTTATGTGGCCATTTCACCTTGAGCCTATGTTTCCTCATCTGTACACTACGGACAATGATACGTTGTTTGGTGCACAGGATGGTGGTGAGGAAAGTGCTATAGAAAGGGAAGGTGTTATTTTAAGTAGTGAATTAATGATTTTATATCTGGGTGGAGGAATAGATTTGATAATAAATTTACTTTATAATAATTTAATGAAATAGATTTAAATTCTAGGCACATATTGCACTGGTAGGGCCTGAACCTCGGGACCTTTAAGGATCCTTCTATCTATAACATCTTGGTTCACTAGGCATACAGATAGGAAGGTGCTTGACCTCTTTCCCTAAGAAAGTTATTTTCCATTAGGAACTGTTGGTGACAGAGGGTTAAATTAGTCAAGAGAAGAAGGGGGAAAATAAACTAAGAACTCAGATTACCCTAGCATTGAAGCACAGCTGCTATTTTCACAGACTTTAACACTCCTTCACTTCCCCACCCAACCTAGCTGTGAGGCCTTTCAACTAAAGGCCAGGCCTGTTGAGGATGAAGCATGGTGAGGATCTATTGGGCCCCATTTCCCTCACCTCATTCTGAGACACTGCCAGCTGCCTTTAGGTAGTAGCCAACCTACCCTCTGACTTCAGCATACATTGAGTTCCCTTGACAGTTTTATAGATAATTAATCCATGAGCCCTGAATTTTAAATCCCAGCTTACTGTGTAACCTTGATCAAGTCACTTTCCTTCTTTAAAACTTCACTTTTCTCTTTCATAAAATGAAGATAACGATCCCTTCTCTGCCTCTCTCCCAAGGTTATTGTGAAGTTGGACGGGATAATGAATGTGTTTAAAACTGTAAAGCGCTATATAAATTTGAGTCGCTACTACCACCACCACCTAAAGTTAGTAGGGAAAATGTTGGAAACAAAGTCTCCATGATGTCCTTAAGCAGTCCTTATAAAACTTTTAACAGTTTGGGTTGTTGGGACTGGAGCAATCCATAGACAGGCCACTTTCCCCCTTTGGTTATCAGTTTCCTCTGATGTCAAATGAGGGTGTGAGACTAGATGATCTCTAAGGTCCCTCCTAACCCTAACATTCTAATATCATTCTTTAGATACTCCTCCCACTGCTCTGCTCTGCTCTGGGACTTTACTGTCAGCACTCCCTCCCTGGGTCCTTTTTCCCTCCTGTGATCTCAACGCTTCAGGGAAATCATAGAATCACAGATCTTAGAGCTGATGGGGACCTCAAGGAGTCTTCTGGTCTAGGTCCTTGCCTTTAGGCAAAACACCATGGTCCAGAGGTCAGGAGATCTAATTTCTAGTCCTGGATCTGACCTGATTCTAACTCCTTTATCACCTTGGATAAGACATTTTCTGAGTCTCTTTCCTTTTCTGTAAAATGAAGATATTGGACTTGACGATCTCTAAGGTTCCTTCCAGCTCTGACATTCTGCAGTCTCTGATTCTTTGACATCCCTTCCGCTTGCCAGAGAACACAGTTTGCCTTCCTGTCTGTGGCAGCCATTTTTGTTTGTCTGAAATAGGAGTCCCTCCCCTTAGATGCCATTTCCAAATAATCATGATCCCTCTCGTGGACAGTTTACAAAGCACCTTCTTCACAACAGCTCTGGGAAGTAGATTGTGAGCATAACACAATCCCCATTTTATAGGTGAGGAGACTGAAGCTGAGAACAGCTAAATGACTTGCCCAATGCCACCCAGCCTGTAAATTGCAGAACTAGGATTTGAATACAAGTGTCTTGTTCATCGAGCTTCAATTGTTCTTTGCTTCCTATTAAAAAGAGTAGTTGAACATCAGTAGTCTTTCATTGTTTTTATTAGTAAATAAGCTATCTTGTTTCTCAATCATTTCATGTCTGTGTATCTCATTCTCCCCAGTGGAGACTGTGAACTGGTTATGTGTGGGAATCACGTCTTATGTTTTTCTGTGATCCCCACTGTGCCTAGCACAGGGCTTTGCAACACAGTAAGTGTTCCTTCGCTAGTTACTGTATTTGATTAACCAGTTAACATTTGACTGCCCTTCAGAGGAATGTATGAATTTTGACCTGGGTTAAAAATAAAATATTACCTATAAGCCCCTTGGCAAGGCACCTGTTAAAGAGAGTCAGGGAACTCCCAAGTCCCTCAAATTTGCTGTGGCCAAACTTAGGTTTCAAACAACAGGTTTCAAAAGAGACTCCTGGACAGCTGCCTATACTCTCAGAAAAGAGAGAGCTAAGTTTGGCTAATCCTTAGCTTTGAAAGACATACATCTGCTCAGATTTCTTTTCCTCTGGGTCAGATCTTATCTAGAGTATTTGTACACAGTTCTAAGTGTCAAATTTTAATTTATTTTATTTTAAAATTCTTGCCTTCTTCTGTTTTAGAATCAATACTGTGTATGGATTCTAAGGCAGAAGAGTGGTAAGGGCCAGGCAATGGGGGCTAAGTGACTTGCCCAGGATCACACAGCTAGGAAGTCTCCAAGGCCAGATTTGAACCCAGGACTTCCCATCTCTAGGCCTGGCTCTTAATCCACTGAGCCACCAGATGCCCCTGAGTATTCCATTTTAGAAGGAATATTGACAGGTAGGAAGATTTCCAGAAGAAGGCAATCAGGGCTAGGTGGAAAAGAGAGACTATACTACACCAACTGAAGGAAATAAGATATGATATGATAGTCTTCAAGCATTTGAAAGACTGTGTATGAGGGATTAAACCTGATCTCTGTAATTCCAGTAGGCAGAAGTTACCGCCAGTTTTAGCTTGTTATGAGGAAACATTTGTTAACCTTTGGAGCGGATACCTAATCACTGTGAATCCTTAAATGGAACTTGGACAATCATTATTAGTCAGGGATCTAGAAAGAAGTCCTGCTAAGATTTGAATTGGATTAGATACTTTCTGAGGTCCCTATAGTGTCTGAGATGCCATCATATTGACCTTCTTAGAGGCATACTTGGCATGGCCAGCTTGCTACCAAGTTATTTGGATTCATGAGAATAAAACTGCAACTATGTATTAAGTACTTACTCTATAATCTGTATTTGGTACTGGAGATAGAAAAAAGAAAACTGGCATAGTTCTTACTTTCAAGATTACAGACAAGTTGTAGAAGAGCAAGGGAAAACAACTGGGATCCTCCTGGTAGATGATACTAACACATCTCACAAAAGGTGAGAGATCCTGACAAAGTACTATAAGTTTTGAGTAGGGAGATGACATTTTCAGTTTGGATTAGGAAAAGGCTTCATAGCTAAAGTCTGAGCTGGGCAGGGTTTCCACTGGTAGAATGGGGATCAGAACTACATTTTAGGCACAAAGGTCAACCTATACAAATACACAAAGGTGGGAAGCAATATAATAAGATTAGAAATCACTGAGTATTCATAGGTTTACTAGAACTAGAGGTACAGGGAATTTTAGAGATCATCTGTTCTAGCCTCTTTATTTTATAGATGAGGAAATTAAAGCCCAAGAAACTAAATCACTTGCCCTAGGTCACACATTATTTGGTAGAGCTGGGATTTGAACTCTGGGCTTAGTGACACCAAGTGTATTGTTTCTACTATACTATACTCTCTATTCTAGTTTGGTCAATTACAGAATAGAGTATATACAGAACAGAAGTTATAGAATATTATGAAATATTATGTACAGAAAAGGAATTTAGTAGAAAATATATAGAATGGTTGGAATCAGGACATAGAGATACTTGAATACTAAGCAAAAGAGTTCATTTTATCTTGTTGTCAATAGGGGGCAGTGATATTGTCCTCCTACTTATGCCCTTAACTTATTGGCTTTTTATTTTAAATTTCCAAAGGTATAATGGGTTTTTGACTCAATTTTTTTCTTCGTGAAATGAAGAGTTGGGAAGACCCCACTGCATGGTCAACAGAGGCTATAGGGACAAGAGTTATCAGATCCTAGAGATATTAGCCTGATTTTCCATTAAGTCTTTGTCATTCCAAATATTATAGCTGCTCTGGAAAGTCAAAAATAATGTTCATTTTAAGAAGCACCTTTAGCAATCCTCTCAATATGCCCTCTTGAATACCTTCTAGCCTCTTGGTTTCCTTTTGACTTTTCTTCCTTGGTCATGATCCAACTTTGCTTTCTGTTTCAAATCTCTATACTCAACACTATTTGCCTCAGTGATCTGAGAATCTCACAACTGAACCCTTTGAGAATATCTAGGTCAGTATATTGTCAGAGCATGGTTTTGATATTTAGAGCTACTTTTTTGGATACATTAGATGCATTAGGATGAATTATCCCGGGTATTTAAGCCAGAGAACACTTTCAAATCCTTCAGGGCATTTAATTCATTGGTATATACTTCTTGCAGCCTCCCAAGGATTCTGCCATACCACAGCAGGAATCTCAACCTGCAACCAGGACTAGGGCCCTAAAGGGCAAAAAAATCTGTTCTCTTTCATCTTTTGTGTTTTGGAGTTTCTTTTCACCTATTCAGAGAACATGGCACTCTAACAGTATGGTGCTGTAACTTTGGTTTTCTTCATATACCCCTTAGTCAAGTTTTAACCTTTGAAGGATATGAAGACAGAATGCCTTGGTCAGGCTTTTGGTTCTGGTTTGTTCACCTAAAAATACTTCACGACTTCAACATTGTGATTTGCCATAAAATCAAAAATGACTTAGATAGTGGGTCTGTTTTCTCCTTAAGAAATTAATTTCTCTAGTTCACCTCATGATGAGTGAATTTCTCTAGTTCCTCATGATCCTGCCATATCCTGCCATGGAAAGGGACAGCATTCTAGGGTAGTTCTCCCTGGGAGAAATAGGTAGGGTCTGAATTGGGTTCCATTCAAGTGTAAACCAAAAGGCCACAATGGAATCAGTACCAGGTTTTCTTGACTGCTAATATCCAAAGGATTAAGATAGAGGTGGGAATCTGTGTTTTTGAGCTAGATTCAGGCTTCAGTATTGAATCAGAAGTCAAGCTGGCCATAGGGAATATCCTTAGCTTGAGCACACTTCCTCTTTGAATCTTCAACCTTTTGTGATGACTGCAAACATTCCCCACCTCTGCCCTAAACCAACACTGGGGCTTCAGTCAGCCTAAGCATCCAGGATGGGACTATCTGATTTATAACCATTTAGATGATATTGAAGACAGAGGTCAAGGCTACTTAAAAACAGGGTCTCAGTGATCAGTACAGAAGGCTTTTACTTCCCTGAAATGTATCCACTTCTCTTCTCAGATTTCTTCCCTTAATTCTCTCTCCCTTATGGCAAGGATGATATAGATCAACAGAGAGCTGGTTTGGAATCACCTCTCAAATCAGGCCCATTAGTCCAGAAAGGACCTTATGTCACTCAAGGAGTTATTCTGATACTTTCTTCACATCAAAATCATAGATTTTGGCAGATTTGGTAAAATCATAGATATAGGGCACTATCTGCCCTTATATATCCTCTGAAATCTTTATTAGAATCTTTCTCAGGCAATCCAGTGTTGAATCATAGTATATTTTGGTAGGCAGAATATGAAAGAGATTAGCTGATAGCTAGGTAAACAAACAAGATCTACCCAGATAAATGTACTAATTCCAACTAGGTGAGTGGACTAAGTAAAATTATTTCAGTGGACTACATCTTGAATAGGTAAAAGGACTTGCTAGGTGATAACTATTAAGGTAAGGAAACTAAGGTCAGATTGGATTTAGGTTAATGAAGAAACTGGCCTTATGGGGAAGAAAGGACTAGATCTAGCCAAAATAAACAAGATAGATCTCTCCAAGTAAAGGGACTAGGTCTTCTAAGATAAAGGGATGGGTTCTAGCAAACTGAAGGGACTGGGTGGGGTGTGGTTCCAAGTTAGAAGGAATTATAAATGGACTATATCCAGCTAAGTGGGTGGGGAGGGGCTAGGTCTAGCTCAGGAAGGGAGTAAAATACAGGGAGATGATAGGACTAGATTTAGTGATGTTAGTAGTCTAGATTTATCCAGGAGAGTTAATAGAACTAGGAGGGACTTGAGAGATGTCTAATTCATCCCCCTCATTTTCCAGATAAGGAGGCTGACTAAGCAGAGTTTCTAAGCTTTGCCCAATATCATACAGGTTATTTACTTTCTGTGCACTATTAACTAGCTGACTTGAGAATCAAAGCTTGATCTTCTGATTCCAAACAGCCCTTTTCCCACTCTGCCACATTATGAGAGGAACAGATTGGACTTAGTAAGATGAGGGGACCAGTTGATGAAATCAGCATGTGATTTCTAGTAAGATAAGTCTAATGAGAGATAAATAGGCCGGATTTGGAGAGGTAGAGAACAGAGGAGTTGAGGTGAGCAGACTAGATCTTTTTATATGAGTGGACCAGAGATCTAGTGGACTAAATCTTGCCACAGAAAGAAGTAAATCTGATGATGTAAGAGAATTCTCCCTAATGGCAAATGTCACAAGATTCATGTGCTTTTTTCAGGTCTTAGTATGTCATCTAAAAGCATTTTGAAGAGAACTATCTGGAATTATAAATCTTCTCCAATGATTAGTTTCAGTGCTACTGTTTGGGCATCTTCTATTAAGTATTCTTGTGGTCTCAAAAAGACTATTCATCCACAAAGGGAACCCAATTTATTCAGAATGTGATTGATCATAGTGGAAGGAATTCTTGTATTGGACTAGATGACTTGATGACTTCTAACTCTGAAATCCTTTGATTGATTGGCATGAAGTAGAAAGAGCCCTAAACTAGGAATCAGGAGAGCAGGGTTCTACACTATTTAAATGCTAGCTATTGTTATTATTACTCCCAGCTCTACCTTTAACCAAATATGTGTCCATGGGCAAGTCATATTCCCTTCTCTAGAGGGGGATGAGTCTCAGTTTCTTTATCTGAAAAATGAGGGGTTTGGACTGAATGATTTTTTTAAGTATCTTTCAGCTCTATGATCTTGTGATTTGTTCTAATACACATTCAGATGCTTGGATTTGTTGCATGTTGCTACCTACAACATATCCACCCTTCAATCCATTCTAACTTAAGTGCCTGCTCTCTACAGTGCTCTCTCTGTGCTCAGGAGATAAGACATTATCCCTGCCTTTAAGAACCCCAATGTATAATTGGTAATAGTGGGATGTCATGTAAATAGTACTGAACTTAAAGGCAAGGATGCTTGAGAGTCTGTTTTGACTCAAATACTAGTTATATGACCTGGACAAGTCACTTTCCTTCTCTAAATCTGTTTCCTAATCTGTAGAATGGGGATAATAATAATTGCACTGCCCACCTCACAGAGTTGTGAGGAAAACCCTTTGTAAACCTTAAAACCCCATATAAATATAAGAGCATTATTGTTATTATTAATGACATGTACACAAGTAACTTTAATAGAACATAAGCTCACAAAAGAGATAAACAAAGTGGGCCAAGTAATTTCTAGTTAGTTGTATGGTTAGGAGTCAAATATTAAAGGAGGAGGTTTCCTGGAAGGAGTAAGTAACATTGGAGCTAGGTCATAAAGAATAGAGAGTTACTGAAGAGGACTTTCAAGGTATAGGGAAGAGTAAATGATGTGGATCACAGTATACAGTATATTTACATAGCAAGTCATCCAGCTTAGTTGGGGCTTAAATTAGTGACATTATCTAAGTACTAGATATTGGTAGATAGATAATGGTTCTAAAGAATATACCCGGGGCATATTTTCTTCCTTCTTAGCTAAATGTGCCAGCCTGCCCCATAATGGTAAGTTTTATCTCAGTGTTTCAGCCTTTTTTTTCATTGAATTAGGAAGCTCCTACTCCAAGGGAGTTCTGATAGGATTCTCATTCAGCAAGATGCTTTTGAAATAGGGGTGGGGGTGGGGGTGGGGAGAAGGTAGGGATTTAAATTCTCCATCTGGGGATGCTGCATGATTTATGATGGCTTCTGCCTAATGCCTCTCTTGTGTCTCCACTTAAGCCACACTGCTGATGAAACAGGCCTGGCCCCAGACCTCATCGTCCTGTGCCACTGAAGGTACCTTCCACCTCCCGGTGGACACTGGGACCGAGAACCGAACTTACCAAGCTTCGTCGGCGGCTTTCAGTAAATACTGTTTTCATTCTCCTTGTCTTTAGTCCTCTGAAGAGGACTGATTGTGTGGGCTTTTCAGGGGAATGGGGAAGAGAATGGTTTGCAGGTACTTGATCCTAATAGGAGACCATCTTTCCTTTAGTCAGGTTGACATCTCTGGATGGACTGCATGGGGAAGGATAAGAGAGGAAGGGGCCCACCTAGCCAAACAGATTGTCAGTTATTTCAGAATAAATTTAGTTTTGTAACCATCATCATCATCCTCGTCAAATTATTTTGTTATTAATTATACTTCTGTGTTTCAGTAGATACATAGTCTCCTTGATTTGGATGTTCCCTTCAGTGATAGAGATTACAGCCCTTTTACATTTTAGTAGATGATACTTAAGAATTGCTAGGACCCTTCTCTGCTGGCCCCCTGGTGATAAATTTCTCCAAGCTTAGCAAGTCTGGTGCTTACATGATAAATACACTGGACCCACTGGACCTATACTGAAAGTCTTCAGCTTTGGTATAAAAATTTCCAGAGCTTATGCTCAGCTGGCAGAGCCTTTGAAAGCTCAAGATCAATGCTTTACCTAAAAGAGACATTTGTGAACTAGAAGGGATTATAATGTTGTAATTCTTAGATTAGTATATCAAGAATTGGCTTTTTCATCTGTATATTTCCTCCACCAATAGAAATCCCAGCCAACCATCCTCAACCTTAGAATGTGGGTATTCATGTATATCTGTGACTGAAAAAATTCATACCTGTTGGTCCCTTCACCTTTTGCTAGGCTCATCTTCAGATGACAGACATAAAGTCTGTTGCTGGGTCCATAGAACCTACTAGAACCTTTACTAAGCTTTCCTTCCTTCCTTCCTTCCTTCCTTCCTTCCTTCCTTCCTTCCTTCCTTCCTTCCTTCCTTCCTTCCTTCCTTCCTTCCTTCCTTCCTTCCTTCCTTCCTTCCTTCCTTCCTTCCTTCCTTCCTTCCTTCCTTCCTTCCTTCCTTCCTTCCTTCCTTCCTTCCTTCCTTCCTTCCTTCCTTCCTTCCTTCCTTCCTTCCTTCCTTCCTTCCTCCCTCCCTCCCTCCCTCCCTCCCTCCCTCCCTCCCTCCCTCCCTCCCTCCCTCCCTTCCTCCCTCCCTCCCTCCCTTCCTTCCTTCCTTCCTCCCTTCCTCCCTCCCTCCCTCCCTCCCTTCCTCCCTCCCTCCCTTCCTTCCTTCCTTCCTCCCTTCCTCCCTTCCTCCCTCCCTCCCTTCCTCCCTTCCTCCCTCCCTCCCTCCCTCCCTCCCTTCCTCCTTCCTCTCCTTCTACTCCCTCCTCTCCCTTCTTTCATCTTAAAGTCAATACCATGTATTGGTTCTAAGGCAGGAAAGCAGTAAGGGATAGGCAATGGGGGTTTAAGTGGCCTCCCCAGGGTCACATGGCTAGGAAGTATTGGAGACCAGATTTGAATCCAAGACCTCTTGACTTTAGACCTGGCTCTTTATCCACTGAGCCCCATAGTTTTCTAAAACTCAGTAGTCACCTCTATAGCATGATGAGACATAAGAGAAAGACTTTATTGAAGGAATAAAAATAGTGACAACTCCCATGTTTGGGATATATACTGCTTGACAGTTAAAACATGATTTCATACATTCTATCTTAGTTGGTCCTCACAGCATGTATGGAAGGTAGATATTACCACTAAACTTAGAATCAGGATGACCTAGATTCAAGTCCTGCTTCTGATGCTTGCTATCTATATGAATACAATTAAGTTACTTAACTTATTTTGACTTAGTTTTTTCATCTATAAAATGGGGATAATAGGATTGATTGTCTCTATATCATAGAGTTATTGTGATATCAGATTAAGAGAATCCATTAATCCAATTGGATGAGCATTTGTCAGGCATCTATTATGTATAAAGCATTGTTTGAGACTCTGAGGATACACAAGCAAAATTTGAAATAGTTCCTGTTTCCTAAGGAGCTTAAAAAGCATTTTGTATGCTTCAAAATGACATTCTCATGTAAGTTATTATCATCATCCCCATTTTATAGGTGAGGAAACTAAGACCTAAGAAAGGTGAAGGTATTAATTCAGTATCCCATAGTTTATGAATATGGTACCTTATGTCACACGTGATGTGGATATCAGCTACCAAGGAAAAGTGGTATGGGTGAACAAGATCTTTCATTTCTATATGCCTAAACTTTGGATGAAGTTGTCACTGATCCTTCTTCAAAGCCTTAAGCTAAGGGCCATTTGACTAACAAAAAAAAAATTGTGAGGCAAAGCCATGTGCCAAATGGGAATGGAAGTGATGGAAATGTGTTGAAGTGGCAAGATGAGTCTTGCATACAGCATGCTTTCCCTTGCCCCAATCTTCCTTAATACACTTACATACACATGTTTATATGTATATTCATATACATAGAAATATCTGGGATCTGCTGAGGGTCATCTTCAGAACTGTTCCTCCCACCCTCCTGGAATGGGAAAAGCATTGGAATGTCTCAGGAGACCGAGGTCTTGTAAAAGTACTTGTACTGCTTACTTTATAGAGTTGTTGTAGAAAGTGTTTTGTAAACCTTTAGAACTCTATACATATGAGCAGTTGCTATTATTATTCCCACAATGTAATTATTGCTTAGATATGTCTAACCTCTTGGGGAGAAATCGATAAGAACCAGATTTTGAGCCCTATGGGACAACTAAGTGATTGAAGAGTTCTTTGGTATAGCTGAATCTGGATCTACAAATTGGACTGAGTTCCCCAAAATCCAACTGTGCAACAACTCAATGATTCTATTCTTTGGCTGTCAGAAATGTAGCAGATGGGTACCATTATTTGTTTTTTTAAATATATTTTTATTTATTTTGTTAGATATTTCCCAATTACACACAAAAACTTTTTAATATTATTTTTAAAAATTTTGAATTCTAAATCCATTCCTTTTCTCCTCTCCTTGAGGAGGCAAACAATTTGATATTGATTATACATATTAAGTCATACAGAACATATTTCTTAATTGGCCATGTCACAAAAGAAAACATAGACAAAAAAACATGAAGAAAAAAATTTTAAGTTAAAAAAATGCTTCAGTCTGAATTCAGGGTTCATTAATTCTCTCTCTGGAGGTGAATAGCATTTTTCACTATGGATCCTTTGGCATTTTCTTGGAAAAGTGGGTGCCATTATAATGAGCCAGAATCAGATCATTTTAAAATCACCAGATTAATTTTATTTGTGGCTGACAAATCAGGTATGTTGCTTGGTTCTCTTAAGTGGGTAGCCAATGCTTCCAGAGGCTGATGAATCTGTTTCTCAGAGAATTGGCTAAATAGAAAGCCTAAACTGAAGGTTCCATGCAGCAGTCTCACTAAAATTTTATTCTAACTTGTAATTTCCCCCCTAATTCATTTAAGAAACAATTTCAATATAATAGCTATTAATTTGGGGAACTAAATTTATGTAATTGTGTATGGAGCTGAGTCTGTTTGACTTTAGTTGACTGGAAAATGATGTGGTATTGTGGGAAAAGGCAGACTTAAGAGGCAGGAGATCTGGGTACAAGGCCCTACTTTGCTACTAGCCAGCTATATGACCTATGGGCAAATCAGTCAGTTTCTGTAGATCTTTGTTTCTTTATAAAATGGTAGAGATGAATTGTGTCATCTCCTAAATCTCTTCTACCTGGAACACTTTGTAAATCTGTGGATTCTAAATTAAAACTAAAAACCACGAGCCTTCAGATCCTGACCCAGAAGAAAGCCCATTCAGTAAAATAATATGCTTCATATATAGGGGAATCTCTCAGGCCCTCATTCAGAGGCAGTTTATTGATCTTGTTTTATACTTTCATGCAAAAATGCTTGACTATAATGATCTTCCAGATCATAGCAGATTAGAAGGGAAGAGAATGGAGATTATTGCAGGAAGATATGGTGCTAGCAGGGGATGTGGTAACCCAACAAGAAAGAAAATAGGAAAATCCATTAAAAAAAAAAACTACACCACTTCCAAAGCCCAGAAGACTAGAACCACCCATTGTAGGGGGGAAGAGTCCCCCATATTTCAGAATGCTAGATAAATGTGAGTTATTATCATCATCGTTATTATACTCCTTCCCTTGATATACAATCCCTCCATTCCCAGCTCTTGGGGAGGGGGGTGGGGGGGGAGGGTTGGGGAGGTGCAGTTGCTCTGTTCATTCTCTTCCCCAGTACCCAAGGAAATTATTTGTATGCCTTACCCCTTTGTCTAGCCGCCCAAAGCGAGTACTTCCTCCCTCCATTCTCTGGGGTAATACAGGGAACTCACAGGCAGCTTGAAGTTGCAGTTTGGGTACACAAACTTGAAAACCTTCTCCAATGCTGTCTTAGACCATGGGATCATAAATTTAGAAGAGGAAAGGATCTTAGAGATCATCTAGTCCCAACTGAATCTCTTTACAGTTGAAGAAATTGAGGTTTCAGGAAGTTAAATGACCTGCTTGTGATCACACAGATAGTAAGGGGCAGAGCAAGGATTTGAATTCTGATCCTCTGACTTCAAATCCATCTTTCTTTCCAGTGTACTACTTTCCAAATGTGGTATATGAAAGGCCTGGCTTGGAATCCCTCTTGTGTGATGTGTCTGCCAGGGTGTTCCTTACCTTTCCAGCTGTTGTTTGGTATTCTTTTGTTATAACAGACTTTTAGAACCATGAATTACCTCCAATTCTACGATGGAACATCAAAGGACTGGAGGAAAAGATTATCATGATCATTGTTGTTGTTATTTTTAATAATAACATAGATTCCTTAAGAGATGAGAATGTTTTAAACTAATCTTTTCAATTGTTCTGACTGATTTGTTTTGCTAGGCTCATGTTGCAGAGAGGGGAGCCTTTCCCATCTGAGTAAAGCATCCCTGTATTATTGTAAATCCATTTTAGAAGGATTTTTATCCCACTTATTTAAATAATCCTTTTTAAAAAATTAACTATCAAAAGAGTCGAACTTCAAATCCCTGAGAAACTCATATCCTCTAGAGCAGCAGTTCTCAACCTCTCAATTTGTAGCAATGGGAATATATAATGCATATCAGGTATTTACATGCCGAATCATAACTGTAGCAAAATTACAGTTTTGAAGTAGCCACCAAAATAATTTTTTGGTTTGGGGTCACTGCAACATGAGGAACTATTTGCGGGGTCACGGCATTAGAAAGGTTGAGAACCACTGCTCTAGTGTGCTTCATTCCCAGAGGCCTGAGGTCTGCTTGTATACACAGTGAGAATTGTTTTTGATATTGTTATCATGTAGAGACCATCTATTGTCTCATGGTCTCAGCTCTGGATTTTATGTTTTGAACAGTGTTTAAATTTAATGCCTAGAGCAAGAAAAAGAGCCCTGTGACTTGCCTGGGAAGCTCTTCTCCCCTCCTATCAGACTAATTCTTCCATGATCAATTTCTGGGTTGATTCCAAGAAAAAGATCATTTGTTTTATATCTTACAGTGACTGAAGAATGTGAACATGGAAGGACCTTAGAAATCATGTAATCTAGCCCTCTGATTTTACAGAGAAGGAAACCATGGCCCAAAGAGATTGTGATTGGCTGAGGGTTATGCAGTGTGTAAGAGTTTGAACTTGAATCCAAATCTAGTGTTCTTGTCACTATTCTATATTGTCTCTTCAAGCTTATGGGGGTAGGAGGAGGCAGCATAAGCTCCTTCCCTTTCTACTACTTCCCTTATACCCATAACTTTGGTCATTTGTCCTCACCACATACTAATATAATTTATAACTATGTCAGTACTTCAAAGATCCGTAATCTCATCCAAGTGGATACTCCCTTCCATGAGAGAAAAAAAGGTAGCCACTCCAATACTTGAGGTAGCTATTTCATGAGTTGTCCTTTTCTTCTCTTCTCCCTCCTTCCCCACCAAAAGAAGGAAGAAAAAAAAATCATCTCGTAGCCATGTCTCTGGTGATGAGCCTCTCTGAATTTAGCAAAGTTAATCCTTTAATGATAGTTCATCCCTGGGCCCATTCTCAGTCTTCCAGTTTGGTAGGATGTGACAGAGCTTTCTTTCTGAGAAACCAGCATCAACTCCCACCAATGATGGGACATTAGAAGACAATTTTCCAAACACATTTTATAAATGTTGGAATGTATAAAGGCAGCAGATTAGAATAGAACTTTTTGGGCTTGGAATCAGAAGACTTGGGATCTAGTCATAGATCTGCCTGTGATTCATTATGTGACCTTTGACAAGCTCTTTCTTCTCCCCAAGTTGTAGATGTCTCATTAGTAAAAAATGGAGATACCCCCTGCACAGTCTCTAAGAACCAGTTAAGCTCGTGGATGGGAAGGTGCTTTGAACCTAGAGAGCACTGAAAACATGAGTGGTGACATTATTTCTAATTGATTTACAGTCACAATCCAGCAGTGTCTTCTCTGAAAAGCTGTCTTCAGCCTTTCCATCATGGAAAACACTAACATATGATCAGGTTTTGCCCTAAGCACATCCAGTATCCGAACATTTGGATTTATAGCACAGGTGAATTGGGAGGCGCTTATTTGCCTTTTTTAAAAAAGTGAGACCAGTCAAGAAACTAGAACTTTGATTAATTTATGAAGTTCTTTGTTTTCAACTTTCGGAGGAATATAATGCAAAGATAATTGTACCCCTTTTTCAAAATGGGAAAGTAGGACTTAGAGAGGGGGTTCACCCAATGTCTTATAGCTACTGAGTAGCAGAACTGGTGTTCAAACCTTGGTCTCCTGAAAACAACAGTTCTTTGAGAAATGTTTAAAGTTCTCTTAATGCTAACTTTGCCACTAGCTATATGCCCTTGAGCATCTCAACCCCTCAAAAAGGTAAATATACAAAAAATATTTTTGTCCTTAAAAGCTGGCTTTTATTTTACCAGAAAATTCAGTTAGAGGGCACCCCCTCCCCCCAAGCTTTTGTTTTTCTTTCTTTCTCAGTGAGCAGTAGGGAAGGTGGGAAAGAGAAACGGTAGCGCTTTATTTGGAAACAAAATAAAATTCTGCTTTACAAAAGTGCCCCCACTAGGCGAGATAAGATAGATGCTATCCTCTTTTTCCTACTCTCATCTTTTCCCACTTACCTGACCATACAAATGCTATGTATGTGTGAATTGAAGGAATTGGGGATATAATTTAGCCTGATTCAGAGAAGTCTTGGTATGGTACTGCCTTCAAATATGAGAAGTCTCTTGGAGCAGAGGAAACAGGCTTACCATGTGTGGCCATACAGGGTAGAACTAGGACCAGTAGTAGAAAGGGAGTTTACTGTTTTAACAAAGAGTTTTAAACTCTTTGAGGGCAGGGCTGGTTTAATTTTTCTTTATATCTCAAGCTCTTAGGACAGCACCTGACATACTAGATATTTAGTAAATGTTTTATAGATTGAATGAATGAGAGTCATATTTCAAGTTAGAAATATGTCAGAGTTGGAAAGGCCTTTAGAACATAGAATGCCAGGGCTGGAAAGAATTAGAGAACACAAACTCAGAGAGGAAAAATATCTTATAACCTAGGCCTTTAGAACTGGAGACCCTTAGAGATCATCTAATCTAATCTCTTTATTCTAAGATGTTTATATTATAAAGTGTGTATGTGTATAGAGTGCTAGGCCTCATCTTCCTGAATTCAAATCTAGCTTCAGAGACATTATAGGTGTGTGGCCCTGGGCAAGTTTAATCCTGTTTGCCTCATCTGTAAAATGAGCTGGAGAAGAAAATATCAAACCACTACTTCTTTGTCATAGAGAGTTGGATGTGACTGAAACAAGTGAACAGCAACAAATATGTCATAAAATATCTGCTTTCAGGGGACTCAGCCACCCATCTGATTGAGGGTTTGGGGAAAGTACCTCTGAGATCAACTAGTCCATTCTCTACAAAGAGGGGTGATCTGCTTAAACATTTCCAGTGATGAGGGAACTCATTGAGAGTCTCAAAGCAAAACATTCCATTCAGTTGGGGATGATAAATTAAAGTTTCCCTCATACTGAACTTCTCCAGACTCACATCTTCATATGTCAATAACCCCTCCAACTCTATTAAGGTTGTTAAAGAGCAATGATGGTGAACCTTTTAGAGATTAGAGTGACCCTCCCCCAACCCCCCCTGGTGCAGGGCATGTCCCTGCTGCCCCCCATTTACACACACAGGAGAGGGAGAAAGTGTTGCCATTAGGCTGCTGAGCAGAGGCAGAGGGGCAGGGGATGTGAAAAAATGTCTTCTGGTAAGGTGGAGGCGGGGGGGTGGAGCAGCTCCACCTGACTCCCTATGCTTTTCTAATAACAAACATTAGGCAGGGGAGGGTGGCTGCATGTCCACAGAACACTGTGGGCCACCTTTGACATCTGTGCCATAGGTTCACCATCACTGTTATAAAGGGAGTTAATGGATTGGACTAACTGACTTCCGAAGCACCTTCACAACTTGGAGAATGTATATTCCTAAATTTCTGTAATTTTAAATTTACCATGGAATTCTTTTTAAATTCTTTAAAATTCTTTTAAAATTCTTTTTAAAAGCAAGCTGTATAAATGACTCATTTTTTAAAAAACTGAGGTATGTACAACTTTACAGGGACACATTCAATATATTTGGTACGTTATCTCATCAAAGTCAACTTTAAATTAAAAATAGAATATTTCTTAGAATGGATGAAACTTGCTGATCTGATGAAGGCATTAAATAGACGATGCTTAGCGCCAACTGTACTTCATTATGGCACTATAATGAGAACATTGGGCATTACACATAGAAGAATCTGTAAAGAAAGATCTAAGATTTCACAGGAGGAAATAACAGGGAAATATGACTTTGCTCTTAGACATTTATTCACCAGTGCTCAGAGCTTGTGAAATCAAGGCGAATTTACTATTTTAACCCAAATATGACCTCATGGTTTTTTCCATGGGATGAAACTTCTGACATCATTAGCAAGATAAGTGTTCAAGAGAAGCAGGTCAAATAGAGTCTTAGCAGAATAGCAACAATATCAAGGAGTAGGAGATTATGAGGAGAAGCCTTTCAGCATGCAGTGGCCATGCCAATCCTTTTGCCTTTGGGAGGAGGCACCCACTTCAATTCAGGTGTCATCATTCTGCCTCTTTCTGAGTGTAGCCCTATATTGTGCTTGTAGCACCTGAATTCCTCTCTCCAAGTAATCCTTCACCTCAGCAACCCGGAGTTAGGAAGATTTTCAGGATTTTATCAATTTTTTAAAAATATCAGTATTTTACTACTATGATTCTGGAAATGGAGGCAAGGTGTATTTTGAACATGAAACCTACAATTTCTTTTCCAAATGACTTCCTCCAGAAACCAAAGATTATTTTAACACACATGGTATTAATACTGAAAATCCTTAATATGACCGTGTTTCATCAGTAAGAGGTGGTAATGGAGAGAAGGAAAATGTGGAGGGACTTTGAAGCTTTGATACAAATGTTCCTAAACAGAAAGGAATTTGCAAAAAGAATGTGCTTTGAAGGTTTGACAGAAGTCATTCTTTGTCATCCTCAGAAAGCAATCTATTGTTGGAAAATTTTTTAAAAATCTAAAGCACAAGGATACTTTGAACTTAGAGGATCGTAAGTCCCCATCTGGGGGAGGGGGCTTTAGAGGAGTGGTATTTCAGCATTTTTCATTTCTCATACAGACCGTTCATTCAGTGTATAAGATTAATGTGAATTTGAATAAATCACATAGGTCACCAAAAGTACAGTTTAGCCTTTACCTTGTGGACTAGGGCTCCAAACAGCAGATTTGTAGTATTTCTGCTTTATATGACAGTGGAATGTCTCTTAATACACTTTCAATGACAATACCAGTGATTTCCATTGTCTGTAATGCATCTGAACAGGGGGGAAAAAGTATTTCTTGTTACTTTGACCCTAGTTCTAAACTCTCCATGAAATAAGGACTAAAATTAAACTACTCTAAGTAGTTTGTGAATTGGACCAGCTTGGGGTTTTTTAGATGTAATTAGTACATGGATTTAGGAAAAAAAATGTGTTTGCAGGAAAGGCAAAAGGCAGCAATTGTGGTTTAAGAAAACTGTCTAAATAGATGAAAATGGTACCCTTTTTCACAGTATAAAATTTGCCTTGCAGGCAGGAATTATTTTTCCCTATGAAATTAATAGCTTCTTCATACATTTTCTTTAGGCTTTTGTTTCCTGAACAACTATGTGTGCAATTGTAATTTTCTGAAATGCTTTTTTTCTCTTTATTTAGTTGGACCAGGAACAGATTTTTCACAGGAGGCTAGTTATTTAATTTATGATTTAAAGGGTTTTTCTTTTTAGTACCCCAAACTGATTTTTTTTGCATTTTTAAAAGGTTATATAATTTTTTAAGCTATGTGAATGTGTTATAAAAATACTTGTACAGTATTTTTTTTCTTTAGTATATGAGGCTAACTGTTTATAAGGCTTCAGAAGGTACATTGTTGTCCAGACAGGTTTTGCCACACTTGTTATTGTATTAATTAATTAAAGTTTTTAAAAAACAATACAGAAGAGACAGCTTAGTGGCCCAGTGGAAAGAGAGCCAGACCTGGAGAAAGGAGGGCTTGGATTCAAATCTGGTCTCAGACACTTCCTAGCTGGGTGACCCTGGGCAAGTCACTTAACCCCCATTGCCTAGCCTTTACTGATCTGCCTTAGAAACAATAATATTCTTAAAATAAATAAACGAACACAAACAAATACAATACAAACTCAAAGGGGATGGATTACAGAGAACAATTGAATAAGGATAAGATGAAAAATCCTCTGTTAGAAGCATGTCACAGATCCTCTCTCCAAGCAGAAGTGGGTAATGAACATGTCATACAGATATTAAATTGGCATTAGCAAAAATAAGTTATTGCTGCTATAAATTGCTTTTGTGCCAATTTCATCTCTTAAATCAATCAAATATTTATTAGGCTGCTACTAGATTCCAAGTATTGTGCTAGGCACTGAGGAGACAAATATAACCCCTGCTGGCACAAGGTTACATTCTAATGGAAGAGACAAGTGTATAGAGAATAAATTTTTTAAGGTTCCATATAAGGTAATTTAAGAGGGAGGGTACTAGGTGCTTCTAGATCATGCAGAAGATAGGGTTTAAGGGGGCAGCTGGGTGACTCGGTGGATTGGAGAGTCAGGCCTAGAGAAGGGAGGTCCTAGGTTCAAATCTGGCCTCAGACCCTTCCCAGCTGTGTGACCCTGGGCAAATCACTTGAACCCCATTGCCTAGCCCTTACCACTCTTCTGCCTTGGGACCAATACAGAGTATTGATTCCAAGATGGAAGGTGAGGGTTTAAAAAAAGAAGAAGAAAATAGGGTTTGCGATAAGTCTTAGAGGAACAGAGTGACTAGTCTAAAGTGTGAATAAGAAAGGGGGTATTCTAACTGTGTGATAAGGTCAGTAACAAAGGCACAGAGCCAGGAGAGAGTCATGTATGAGGAATAGAGAGAAGGCTAGTTTGGCTGGACTTATGAGTGTAAGAGGGAAATTAATGTACAATGAAAGAAAGGACAGGCAGATTGGAAAGTCAATAGGAATCTCCTGGAGTTTATTGAGTTGGGGGATGAAATAGTCCAATCTGTGCTGAAGGTAAAAATTACTTGGGCAGCCTTTTGGAGGATAGACTGGAGTAGGGAGAGATGACAGAGAGAAACCAATTAGGAAGCTCTTATAATAATCTTGAAAAGAGTTCATGAAACCCTGAATTAAGATGGAAGTTGTGTGAGTGGAGAAAAGAGGTCAGATGTGAGAGATTTGGAGAAGATAGAAATGGCAAGATTTGGAATTAACTGGATATGTGGAATAAAGCCATTTGGAATATAGATAGTGTGAGGAAATAATGTGTCATCATCTTGAAAAGACAGGCTGGAGTCAGTTTGTTGAGGATGTTGCATAGTTACAGAGATAGTTTAGTATTTAAGCTTCATGTGAAAGGGAAATCACTGGAGCTTTTTTAGCCAAGAAGATCCACAGTCAGGTCTGTGCTTCAAGAGTATACATTTGGCAGCTGGTTGGGGGACAGATTGGAAAACAGGGAGAAACAGGGACCAGGGAGACCAATTACGTTAGCTCAGATGAGGACCTGAATGAGAGTCCTTGTGCTCTAAGAAAAGAAGGAAACTAATTGGAGAAATGTGGTAGTGAGATCCAGGAACCAAAGAAAGGGAAACATAGAGAAGATTTGGGCGAAGATCAATGGAGGCACAAACAGAAGTGACATTGTCGTGTACCACAAACCACCTAGACAGAAAGAGGAAATAAATGAGGGGAAATGGGCAATAGATCAAAGTTTGGCCCAGTACCATGCTGGGGTAATTAATCTGGATGTTTTCAGGAGCACTTTCTGCTAAAAGCAGAGCTGCAAATGATTTGGCTTGTCTTAATGAAAATTTCATGCTTCCAGGAAGGGAAGGGAATTGCTATTCTGGATGCTGGTGGGAGCTTGGGTGGGCTCAGGAGGCTATTGCAGCTGTTGTGACCACTGCCCATATTCCACCCCCAGATCCTTGGCTCAGTCCCACTTGGTGCTTTGAATTATAAAAGGATTGGCTTGGGAGTTAGGAAGTTGTTAGAAATCTTTTCCTGAATGCTATTGCCCATTTGGCCCTTGGTTCCTAACTGTAATCATAGATAATCTTTTTTATTCTGGTACTGTGTATTTAAACTCAGTTAAGTACTTTAGTTGAATTTTATGGATGTCCAGTGCCTGTTGCATTTAGATGTCACCCAAAATATGGACTTTATTCTCATATTCAGGGTGAGGTTCTTACCAACTGACTGCTAAAGTTAAAATGCTGGGAACCTCAAGGGAAATGTCCATCCCATTTTGGAATTTGTGCTAGAGATAGAAGCTGGGCAAAGTCTGGCACAAACTCTGGATTTTTCAAGATCAGATTTCAGAGGCAAGATAGGTAGCATCCCATTGACAAAACGACTACAGGATTCAGTACAAGATGAAGTGCATAATCAATTCTGATAAGAAATATTGTTGAAGAATAATGTATATGCTCACCTACAGAGAAAGGATTGATTAATAGAAACAAGCAAGATATAGTTTTATATGTGCATGTAGCTTTTTTGTCAAATGGTGCCTTCTCTAAGCATAGGAAGGGGAGGGAGGGAGATACTTGGAAATTTTAATGTAACATAGATGTTTGGTTTTTTTAATAAAGAAAAGGATATGGGGGCAGCTTGATGACTCAGTGGATTGAGAGCCAGTCCTAGAGATGGGATGTCCTGGGTTCAGATTTGGCCTCAGACACTTCCTAGCTGTGTGACCCTGGACAAGTCACTTAACACCCCCATTGCCTAGCCCTTATCACTCTTTTGTCTTGAAACCAATATAGAGTATTGATTCCAAGATGGAAGGTAAGGGTTTTAAAAAAAAAAGGGTAGAAGGAGTTTTGTAAAGAGGCTAATGTAAAGGTACAGGGAACTTAAAGATTTATTGGGTTCTTATAAGATATGTAGGGGGCAGCTGGGTAGCTCAGTGGATTGAGAGCCAGGCCTAGAGATGGGAGGTCCTAGGTTCAAATGTGGCCTCCGCCACTTCCTAGCTGTGTGACCCTGGGCAAGTCACTTGACCCCCATTGCCTAGCTCTTACCACTCTTCTGCCTTGGAGCCAATACACAGTATAGACTCCAAGACGGAAGGTAAGGGTTTAAAAAAAAAAAAGATTTGTAGAAGTTGGAAGCAAAAGTAATAGAGAACAAAAAGAAAATTTTGGCTTAGTTTTTTAAGAGTGAGTGGCCAGTGAGGACAGTAACTATATTCTGGAAAAAGGAGATGTTGAGATTAATGGAACTATAACATGGCACTTGAAGGTTTGTAAAGCATTTTACATAAAATTATTGTATTTGAGAGAGAAAATAAGTGACTTGCTCAAGGTCTAGAAGCTAATAGGTAACTGAGACAGGATCCAAATCTAGGTCTTTCTGACTCTAAGCCCACTGTGCTATTCAGTCTCTTAAATAAACTCCGTTCCCATGGGTTTAATTATTGTTTCAGTGCCAGGTGTTCATAGATATGCAGATAGAGACAGAAAACTTAGAAAGATAATGTGTATCCGTTGATCAACTGCTATCAATCTATTTATTGGTCATTTGATCATTAGATAGATGGTTAGGTGTATATCCAGCCCCATTCCCTGACTTGGCCTTACATCACCAATTGCTTTCAAGCTGGATGTCCTTAAGATATCTCAAACTTGACATTTCCAAAACTGAATTAATTTTCTCTCCCTCCAGGCCCTCAACTCTTTCAAACTCCTCTATTTCCATCAGCGGTCTCTGTCCTTCCAGATCTGTAAGCGTAGCCTGAGCCTTGATTCTTCACTCTCCTTTTCACCCCACATATCCAGCAAGTTGCCAAACTGCTATTTCAACCTAAACAATATTCCATCGGATTTGTTTTCCCCAGTCATGCCGCTATCACCTTAATTTGATCTCTGACTGCCTGTTGCCTTGACTTTTGTAACAACACCATAATTGGTCTCCCCTGATATAAGGCTCTCACCACTCCAGTCCAACCTTAATATTGTTGCCAAAGTCATTTTCTTTAAGTGTAGATCTGGCCATGTGACTGCTCAGTCATCCTCCTTTATTTCTTTGTTTGTTTATTTATTTTAGCCATTACTTTCTGTCTGAGAATGAATACTAAGTATTGGTTCCAAGGCAGAAGAGTGATTAGGGCCAAGCAGTTGGGGTTAAGTGACTTGCCCAGGGTCATACAACTAGGAAGTGTCTGAGTCCAGATTGGAACCCAGGACCACCCCCCCCCCCCAACCTGGCTGTTTATCTACCAATCACCTAGCTACCCCCTCAGTCAACCTCCTTATGCGCTTCTTGCCTCTAGAATCAAACATAAATTCCCCTGTTTAGCTTTTGAAGACCCTTCACAACCTGGCTCTGCCTTATTGGACATCACTTCCCTTCCTGTACTGTGCTGAGAGTCTAACTGACCTTTCTATTCCTTACACAACATTCCATCTCCTGGCTACATGTCTTTGTTCTGGTGGTTCCCCATACATAGAATTCATTTGTTCTTCAACTTTGCCTCATACAATCTTCCCTCCTGAAGAAATTCACTCTTCACATAGAGGCGCCATCTTCTACTTGAAGCCTTTCCTGATCTCCCTAATTGCAAGTGTCCTCCCTCCCAAACCACCTTGTTTAGCTACTTTGAATATATTTGTATCTAGCTATTTCATATTTATCCTACTTATGTTTATAAAGTTTCTTGTCTCTCATCTATTTGAATGTAAATTCATTCCAAATTTTTTACACTCACATCCCCAGCTCTTAGCTTGTGACTGATGCAAAGAAGGTGGTTAATCATTGCTTATTGATTAATTGTTGATTGAAATGACAACCCTAAAACATGATAAAAAAGTAGAGATGCTCAGTTCTTTTTTTTTGATTCTGTTTTCTCTCTCAAAAATGAGTTTTGAATTGTCAAGAATAAAGTAAAAACGACTAATAGAGAAATAAAAGCCAAGATAAGTAGGGAAATAGGAAAAGAATGCATCGCCTTTGATGAGTTCAGATCAACAGACCCCAAATTGAAATCTATCCCTGGTTGCTAAAAGAACTGACTGATGTTATTGCTAAGCCTCTCTGAGTGATCTTTAAAAAGATGTGAAGGATGGAAAAGCTACCACATGACTGGAGGAGGACAAATGTCCCAGTTTCCAAAAAGAGAAGAAAATTGATGGTGTTGGCTGCCAATAATACCAGTGAGTTTTACTATTCCTGATAATATTCTAGAATGTGTTATTAAAGAAATGGTTACAAAAAATAAATAGATGGTTACTAAACATCTAAAAGGAAGAAGTGATCAAAAAGGGATAGACAAGGGGGCAGCTGGGTGGCTCAGTGGATTGAGAGCCAGGTCTAGAGACAGGAGGTCTTGGATTCAACTCTGGCATCAGACACTTCCTAGCTGTTTGACCCTGGGCAAGTCACTTAACCCCCATTGCCTAGCCCTTACTACTCTTCTGCCCTAGAACCAACACAGAGTATTGATTCTAAGATGGAAGATGAGTTAAAAAAAAAAAGGCAACCAAGAACTGGTCATGCTGGGCTAATATTTCCTATTTTGATTGATAAGAAGCATTGACAAAAAAGCCAATGGAGGGAATTTCCCTTCGACATAAGAGTTTACAATCAGAATAAATGATAGGTTCAACACTCTTCAGTTCAGTCTGTTATATCCAAAAATTTGCTCTGGATATCTTGATGTGCATGATTTCTGTAAGAATCCTTATGGCATCTTCTCCAGAAGATCCACTTTCCTGGTCCAAGGTATTGGCAATTTTATTATTTTAAAAGATCTTAAATTTTGGATTTTAGGATTATTATACAATCTCCCCTTCAGGAGGGTGTTGACCAACACTAGAATCACCTCTGGGATACATGGCTGAGAGGTATATGAATCAATTCTCCCAAAAAAACCCAAACAAACCCAAAAATCAAACAGAAGAGAGAAAATTCTAGATTTAAAAAAGACATACATCTCAAAATCCTGTGTATAAAAATTATGAGTAAAAATTAAAATCCTATATCCTACAAGCATGCAGGACAATTGCAGCAATACTGCATTTACCCATTGGCAGCCAGGACTACAGAAAATTGCCCATACTATAAAAGAGGAAGGGGACAAAAGTCCAAGGTAAAAGTGAAGTACGATTCCCTGGTCTGATTTTTCATTCAATTACAGGGATAAGGGAGCCAAAGTGAAAGCCAAACCAAAGTACTCGTTAAAACCAGGCTAACATCTGGACTTTTCCAAAGAGCCACTTCCTCAAACCTCTAAGACAAGTCCTCTGTCCTGGCATAGATCCTTACCAATCCCAGTCTTCTTGACTTTGTGCTTCTTTGCACTGTGCAATGGCTCATTAGTAATCCCTTCTTTTGAAATCAGACATAAACATCAGTTAAAGCCCCATAGTATTTAACAATCAATGGCAGGTTTCCATAGTCTAAAGCTTTTGGGTATGCAATGTTATTAGGGCTAATAGGTATTGTAAACTTATCCTTCAAAATCAAAAATATTAATACTGATTTCATATACTCAGGTTAAAAAAAGTGAAGGAAAAAATTAAATCCTAATTAGAATGAAAGATGTAAAAAAAAATCATATTTCACATCCCATTACAAGGCAAAAGAGTGGTAAAAGCTCAGCAATTAGGGTTAAGTGATTGGCCCATAGTCACACAGAAATTGTCTGCATCCAAATTTGAACCCATGACCTCCCATCTCTAGACCTAACTCTTTATCTGCTGAATGATGTAGCTACTGTGGGTTCCCTTTTCATTAGAAACATTTGAACAAATGGATGACCATGGGCAGAATCATAGAATTTGAGAGTTGGAAGGTGCCTGAATGGCATCTAATATAACTCATATGAAAAAAGAATTCCCATGTATCCATTCCACTGTTTTTGTTCTTCCTTTTTCTCTGGTTTCCAAGGAATTATATCTCTCCTTTAAGAGTAATTGTTTCTTCAACTACATCCCTTTCCCTAATCTTGTGGGACATGGGGCAGAAATTATTCCCATAAACCAACCCCACATTTATCTCTTCAGCTAAACAATCATTAAATAGTTGTTTGGTGCTAATTATGGGCACCTAGAGAATGATTTTGGGGCAAGGCGCCATAAAAGTATAAGAAACATTTTTAATCTTCTAATTTCCAATTGAGGAAGAGGAAGATAAGATGATACAAGAATAAATAACCAGAAATAGTAAATAAGTGCTAAATGCATGGCTGTCTGCTTTAGAAATACAAAGAAAATGAGCTCATTAATAGCTTCATAAAATAAGTAGTATTCAAGCTAGAGTCTGAGTAGTAAGATTTGGATCAGAGGAAAAGTCAGCCTAGTCCAGGACAGTAGAAATGGAATGGTACCATATTTTTGGAACATTAATCTTGAATGCCTTTCTTTTCTCTCTACTAGTTCCTTTACTCCCAATTTTAAACATTAACAATATGTCCCTATTTAAAACACAACACAAAATTCATTTAACCATAATGCTCTTTGTAGCTGAAAGAGGTCTCCAGCCATCACCTCCATTTTCTTATCACTCTTCACAGGTGTGTTGCCTAGAGGTTGCTTGTCAGTTCTGTTTCAAAATAAATGGCCTCTGGGTTACCTTCCAACTCTGCAATTTTTTTTAAGAACCTCAGATTGGGAGTCAGGAATATTTGGTTCTGGTCCCAGTTATTTTTTTGGTGGACTTGAACAATTCCCTTCCCTTCTCTGGAACATAATTTCCTCATCTATAAAATGAAATGTTTGGCTTTGTAATCTCTAAGATCTCTCCTCCCCATGACATTCTGATTTGGTTTTCAGATTCCCAGATGTTGTTCTTTTATATGGCAGGATTTTTTATTTATGTTCAGAGCCTTACTTATTTCAGAACAAGAAGAAAAACATTTTCAGAAAAGGTTATTCTTAGATGCGGAAACAAAATTCATCTGCAGTAACTGGGTGCCTTTTGATTTTTCCCCTGAGGTATTCTTGTGTTTTCTTTCCCCTAACATATTGGTCCTTGCACAGAAAGGGTATTGCAGGCCTCCTTGCCAGGAAGACTAGTATATTTTGGGTGAGAGTCTCAGAAAATTAGAGAAGACCTAGAAATTTAGACTCCTAAAATGTTAGAGCTTTAAAACCATAGAATAATAGAATCTTAGAATCGCTGAATACCAGACAATTAACATCACAGAAACATGAAATCTTACATTTAGACTCTTAGTATAAAAGATGATGAGGCTGAACTTATTTCCTGGTCCTTCTGGTTTGTCCCATGCTCTTGCCACTTCTAAACCTGTCCCTTTAGCTGAGATCATGGCTGTTGATGGTGAAAAGGAGGAAAAGGTAGGGAAAGGAAGGTAGCCAGGGGTCCCCCCCCCCCTTGCTCTGGTAGGGAAATTGACCAGGCTTTTCTTTTTGGCTATAATTATTCTAGAGATTTAAATTAAATCAAGTCAGACTCTAGGGATAGCTAATTAGGTTTATTTAGGCCAGAAAAGAAAGGTTTGGGAAAGGCTAAAGAAAATTTGATCTTCTTCAGCTATGCAGGGACCAAAGGCTCTCTCTAGGGAAAAAGCTCTTCTCTAGAAAAGGCACCAAAACCCAAGCTTCTCTTTTCTTTTATACTTTCTCAGACACCTCCCACAAAGGAAGTGGGATGTGTCTGAGGAAGTTGGGGTAGAGAGTCCTGGGAGATGTAGTCTCCCAGGGTTCAGAGCCATTTTAAAATATACCTTCCCCCTGTGATCCTTTGGGAGACCAGTCTCCCCAATGGATCAAAACAAATTTAAATAAATTTACAATCACAATAAAATAAAGGATATATACATCAATACAAGGGGGAAGTGACAACAATTTTTACAACAAAAGAAAATTAAATATTTGGTGCTTTTTTTTTTACAAAGAAATCAGAGGGTAGTCCCCTTCTTCACAACTATATATATATGTGTGTGTATACACACACACACACACACACACACACACACACACAACAAATGAATTTTTTGACAAAACAAATGAATTTTTTAACCCCCTCAAAGTTCTTTTTTTTGTTTTGTTTTGGGTTTTTTTTTTTGCATCTGAGTTTTCTCTCAGGATCTCCTGGAGTAGTATGCAGTCTCCACATGGTCTCCATGTGCATCTCCATCTGGATTCCAGGAGGCAGCAAATTTCTTTTCCTAAAATGACTTAAGCTTTTTTTTCATTAGAAATAAAAAACACATTCCCCCCTGAGGAGGATATCAAGAAAACATTGAAATCACACAGGGAAACCATGTCTGAGGCATGAGGCATATCAATCACTGCCAATTAAAATCATCAGAAAAATTGCACAAAAAAGACGCCAAATAACTATTGGATGAAATTTCAAAACATCCAATCCTAAATTTTATATGAAAAAATTCTAAATAAGAAAAAAATACAAAATTACAGCAGGTATTTGAATAATGCTCAATTAAAGTAATCCATGTCCAATATCATGCACTTACCCACTTAGTAGCCAGGACCACAATCAACCACCATATCAAGAAAGTTAGGAAAAAGGGTCTAGATTTATTCCTTGGTCTAATATAGTTCTTTAATTGTTTCTTCTTTTGTCGTTTCGTCTCAGGGATAGAATATGGAGCCAGAATAGCCAATTGTTAGGTACTTGCTATAAATTTCACAAGGAGTGTGGTACAAGGAGTCCTGCGTCTTAACATATGTTAAGCGCCACAACCTTGATTCTCAAACAAGGTTCAAGTCTTTTTTTTATTGGCATAGAAGTTTCATCAAGTCTCAGCAATTCTAGCAGGATTGGTTTCTCTTTTTGACCTGTGTGCTCTTTTGGCACCATTCAGTTTAAATACGTGCTTCTGTGGCACTATGTAGATCAAGTCTGTGCTCCTTTTTGTTCCCATTTCTTCAAATCAGACATATGTATTAAGTCCCATAATATTTAAATACTAATGGTAGTTTCAGTAGTCCAAGGCTTTTTGGGCAGGCAGTTACAGTTAGAACTAATGGACATAGTAAATCTACATTAATGTTATAATCTAAAATCTTTCAATTTAGGTAGATGACATTTGCTTAGGAAAATTAAATTGTACACACAATTATAAAAAATGTGCTAAAATTTAAAAATATACATCTCTTATAATCAGTGACAATCAAAAATATCTTATAATCAATGTCACTTAAGAAGGGATAGAATATAAAGGTTCTTACCCAAGAATATAGATGCATTTTCTCTTACCTTAGCCATGGTTCACAGTGTGAGTGTAAATAAGGTATAAAACCAGTAATACATTGAAGTAAACTCAAAAATTTCCACAAAAAGGTACAGAATGCAAATCAAATCAATTCAGATTAATAGAGGTCAATAATATAGTTTTTCTGTAAGGAAATATAGGTACAAAGAAAATACCAATATTCAAAATTCACAAAATATAAGTTTTCCAAATTAACAATACATGTTGTTATGGACTTCCATAGAGGTATAAATAAAGATAAGAGTCAAATATAGGATGGCACAAATAAAGTAAGGTACAGCCAATTATTCAGTATCAACAGAAGGTACTCGATTTACATGGCTACAATGAATCCATGAGTCCTTCTCTTTGATTTTAATAGCTGTTGGTGCAGTCAATAGGACCTGGAATGGTCCATCATAAGTAGGTTCATTCGACCCAGTATGTTTGAAATTCTTAATGTACACGCTATCACCTGGGTTTAAATCATGAAGGGAGAAGTCTATAGGGCCTACCTGAATAGCAGCTCCAGAGTTGTAGAGTTCTGGCAATTTTGTTTGTAATTGTTTTATATATGTGGCAATAGTTGTATCCCCTCCTAACAATGATGGGTGGGTGGGTGTAAATAGTTGAGCCTGAATAGGTGGATGTCTGAATAGCATCTCAAATGGTGAGATGTGTAAATCACCTCTGGGCCAGCTTCTGAGATAAAATAGGGCCAGAGGGAGAATTTCAGGCCATTTTAGATGAGTCTCCATGTGCATGCTATGAGAAAATAATGTATTTCTGGTCAGAAATTCAAGTTTTCCATTTCACTCTTACCACAAATATGACGTCCTTATCTGTGTTTATCAAAAGATTTATAATTTTTTTTTCTTCCTTTCCTCCTGTGGTTTCTCGTTTTTCCTTTTTTTTCTTTCCTGTTTTTTCTTTATCATGCATGGACTCCTTTTTCCCACTAGGACTGCTCTTCTCTATCTTCTCAGTTTTAACTGAGTCACCTTTTTCTTTTCCAGAGGATTTTGACTTTTTTTTTCTTTTCAATGAGGAGAATCAGATGAACTTGCACTTCTACAATGTTTTGAAGAGCTATTTGTTACATTTTCTTCTTTACATCTTTTACAGGAAGCTGGGGATTGTAGGTTTGAGTCCCATCTGGGTGGCTAAATATTTGTTGATGGTGAAAAGAAGGAAAGGTAGGGAAAGGAAGGTAGCCAGGGGTCCTCCCTTGCTCTGGTAGGGAAATTGACCAGGCTTTTCTTTTTAGCTATAATTATGCTAGGGATTTAAATTAAATCACGCCAGACTCTAGGGATAGCTAGATATAGGTTTATTTAGGCCAGAAAAAAAGGTTTGGGAAAGGCTAAAGAAAATTTGATCTTCTGCAGCTATGCAGGGACCAAAGGCTCTCTCCAGGGAAAAAGCTCTTCTCTAGAAAAGGCACCAAAACCCACACTTCTCTTTTATACTTTCTCAGACACCTCTCACAAAGGAAGTGGGATGTGTCTGAGGAAGTTGGGGTAGAGAGTCCTGGGAGATGTAGACTCCCAGGGTTCATAGCCATTTTAAAATGCACAGATATCACCAGAAATGGTCCAACACAAAAGAAATGCTTAAATGAAAAATGCTGTGAAGTGAACATTAACATGTATTTAAAACATGACAAAAGACTCATAGGAATCCATAAGCAGGTTTTAAAAAAACTTGTGACCCATGACTCTTTTGAGAAGTTGGGACTAAAAACATGAAACACTTTGTGAAATCACTGAACAGGTTGCTTTTTCAAGCCTTTGTCTTCATTGGAGGTCCATTGGTCCTGGCCATCCAGGTATGCATGGTTCACCCTCTGGCAGTGGTCATCTTCTCTTCCAAGTAGGGTGTAGCTCCTAGATGCACTTCCTCTGGCAGCCAGTACCCAGACTGCTCAGATTAGGAGGATCCCTCTCAGAACTGCAATGGTAAGGGGTAGGGTGAGGGCAGGAAGAGATAGCTAGGGACTGTCATTTGAATGGAGCCACAACAGCTGCTGCTAGGAAGGAGGGAGGGAGAAGATTTCCCAGCCCCTTTGTTGGGAGTAGTTAGAAGCCTAAGCTTCTCCTTTTTAATCTTTTTTGGCACAGCTTCCCTCCTATCCCTCTTTTCCCTATCATAGGGACCAGGAGACCCTCTGGTCTTATAAACCTTTTAGCAAGAGGCTCATAATACGTCACCAAAAGGGCTACTTCCATTGCTGGAGCACGAAACTGATTTCATTCAATTTTTGCTGTGCACAGAATATTCCTACCTTATTTAGTGGGGTACATGAATCAGTCAAAAAGAGGTATAAAAAATCCTGGACATCCTCCTCTAAAGGGACTTGATCACACCCTGTGGGACATATATAAAAAACAGTGAGTTGTGTTCTTTCCTGATAACCACCTCCAGAGATCCCCACCCTTACGCAGGTTAGATAACATTTAGGCCTTACTCTCAAGTTGCTTAAGAACTGTAGAAGTATAAACCACAACACAGATAACTATTACATGTAATATTATTTGATAAGGGAATTTGAGGGTAGGGATATAGACTTATGATTTCATTGGTTTAAGGAATGCCCTGGCAAGGAAACTTTTTCCAAAGAAGATCAAAAAATTGCCTTGCAATTTTTAGTCTTAGAGAATTGCCTGTGGGTGATTAGAAATTAAATGTCTTTCTCAGAGCCAGAGGCAGGATTTGAATCCAGCTCCTCCTGACACCAAAATGCCAAGCAGCAACTAGGGAGGTATTTAAAAGAAAGACAGCTCCTCCCTTCAAAGAGCTTATATTTCTAATGGTGAATAACAATTTTTAAAAAAAAGAAAGAAAGCTGGAAAGACTAAAACACAATTTAAACAGAATTTGCAAAATTCTACACTTAAAAAATTACAAGGCTACATTTTAAGGAAGTGACAGTGGGCTAATTGAGGAGAAAAGATTTATATGTCACAAAGATAACTAAGGGGTCTCTGTCAAGGAAATTCTACCACAAATAGATAAATCACTTTTGGAAGGTTTTTAAATTTTTATTGATTCTAACTCTAAGCCTTCTTTATCTTCTCTTGGCTTATCTCAGATGTCAAAAGTTTTTCCTTAATACCATCACTATATGTTGGGTTTTAGGCAAGTGAGTTTAATATTAAAAGGAAACAGGCTTCAGTTAGCCAAATGTTCCAGGAAGAATGGCATAAAATTGAATAAAAGGATATAAATTCTCATAACAAGGGCAAGGAATTTATAGTAAGGAAATGGGCTAGAGAGACAGAAGGAGAGAGAGAACAGGAGGAAAAGAAGAAATGAAAGCAGTCCAGAGGGTAATCAAGGAATATGAAAGGAAGGAAGAGGGCAGGAAGGAAGAGAGGTAGAGATGGAAAAAAAGGGGGGAAATCTAGGGCTGGGAGTGGGAAAGAGCAGAGGAAGAGAAAGGACAAATGATGAGGTGAGAGCTAGATTGGGGGAAAAGTGAACCATCTCTGCATTTCTTACATCTTTATGTAGGAGGGCCAGAAAGCAGAAGTATTATATGCAGGTTCATACCATTAGTTAGGAGAGCCAGGCTTAACCCCCTGATCCAGCACCCAGCACATCCTGTCTGTTAGATTTAAAATGGTTGAGGTCTTAAACTGTAGTGAGTTAAAATGGTGGAAGATATAAATTGTGATAGATATAAGAGAGGGTGAGTAAATTTGACCGCAGAAAATATGTCTTGGTTTTTAAATCAAATATAAGGTAGTCGCCAGGGAAATATTCCCAATTATTCAAATACCCAAGTCAACTGGGTTTATAGAGATTTTTAATTACTAATATAATGAGGAATTAGAGAAAGAGAAAGAGTAGGAAAGGAATAATTATGAAGGGCCTCAAGCCAATATGGCCTAGACCTAAGTCTTAAGAGAGACAATCAGTCAGTCAGTCTTTTAACACTCACCACAAGGTCTGCCTAAACAAAGATTCTAGTGACACCAGGCCAGCTCCATCTCAGCTGACTTCACCAAAGAGCCTTCCAGCCAGAGACTGTTCCAAAGGGCCTCTCTCCAGAGCCTCCAGAGGGACAGAATCCCCTTAGAGGAGCTCCAGTGAGACCTCCTTAGAGATTATCCTCCAAGAGCTTCCCTTCTCCAGAGCCTCTCTCAAGAGATTCTTCCCAAGCGATCCTCATCAGAGATCCTCCAAAAGGATTTCTCCAAAAGGATTTCTCCTCAAGAGATTCTGCTTTTTCTTATATAGGGGTTTTTCTCCCATGTCACCTCCCCTAAGTCCCTACATCTACCAATCACTGTAGACGCTTTCCAAAGGACTGCCCATCTAAATCCCTGCTAAGTCGACCAATCTCCTCAGTAAGTCTGAGAGAAAACACAGCTGAGTCAACTAATCTCATCAAGAGAAAACTTGCCCGACCCTTTTAGGTACCTAACATCCCATCGTATCAATTCTAAAAACAGGCCTGGCTCAAAGAACTCCTTGCCTTATTATAAACATGGGTCCAAGTACTTTCATTGTTTAGCAAGGAGTTTTCTCCCCTAAAGCAGTCTTAAGTACGGGTGGAGTAGGGGTCCTCCCATAGCAAGGATTTTTCTCCTCTAAAGCAGTCTTAAGTACAGGTGGAGTAGAGGTCCTCCCATTTCTGATCCTGGCGAGTTCTCACATCAAAATGGGGAATGTTTCTCAGTAGGGAATTTGTTCCAATTAAGAATTCCCTGATGGGGAAATTTTTAACATTCACAAGTCTGAGAGATTTCAAGATTTACATGTCTAAGCTTTATCATCCTTTTAAGAGAATTCCAAAGAACTCATTTTATGCTCCATACCAAGCTGTTTACAAAAGAAAAGGTACCTTAGATATTGTCAGATTGTCAGCTAGTCAGCTCTAGCAGGAATCCTAGAGTTAATTTAGCATCAATAGTTTCTTTGGTTTGATGGAGAGGCTGAGGTCAAACAAGGGTCAGAAACTTGTTTAAGGTCACTTAGGGAATTAATTGCAGAGCCCAAAACTCGAACTCATGTTTTCAGACTCTCAGGCCAGGGTATTTTATTTCTGGGTTATAATAAAACAGAGAAATCCTTTTAAAATTAGTTCCCTGTAGTGACCTAGACCTCTGGTTTGTATGAACTACTCAATACTTATATTCCTTCAGAGTGCTTTCAGAAACACATTTTTTTCATCTTATCCTCATTCATTTAGCAAATATGTTTTAAGCATCTACTATACACAAGGAAGGCACCTTAGCCCCATGAACTAGACTAAATAAGTATTTTTTTAATAGGACCTGTGATTCATTAATACAAGGAACTCAACGAGGAAACTATCTTCTAATGCAAATCTGCACCCACGCCTGAACTTTTACTAGTCTTAGAATGCTTGAGACATTGACATACCTCTGGTCACACAATTGATACATACTTGTATGTGATGTAGAGAGAACAAAGGACTTCAGTCCTCAGATTTTTCCTGGGTATTTAAAAAATATATCTTTTTTGATATTACCTGTATTTCCCAATGTATTTCTCTCCAACCTCCCTTACATAGGGCAATACCTTTTTTTTTTTTGCAATACCTTATTTTTTTTTATTTTTAAAAAAGAAAGGGAAAAGAGTTTAATATATTTTGAAAAGTTTGACATACTATTCATGGTTCTATGTCCATGGTGGGAAGAGGTATCTTTTTATATCTCATCTTTGGGGCCATACTTGGTTATTATGATATTGCATATTTTTTAAAAAAACTCTTGTTCTTTTATTTATTTTATAATTGTATACTGTTTTCCTGACTCTGCTTACTTTGCTTGATCTCAGGCCATATGTTTTCCTATGCTTTTCTACTAATATGGGGCTTACTCCAACCCCTCTATCTGAGGGCAGACTTGTTATAAGCCCCAACCATCTCCAACCCTATCTGGATTTCCTGGGTCTATGACAACTATACCGAACTCTATCTTTTTAGCTGGGTTTATTATTCCCATTTTATAGATGAGAAAATTGAAGCCCAGTGAAAGACTTTGACTTCTTAGGATCGTTGTATTAGAAAGGACATCAGCTATCATCCTCCCACTCCTAATTTTACAAATGAGGAAACTGAGTACCAGGAACATTGTGACAGTGTCATACAGGTAGTGTCAGAGACAGAATTTGAACACGGATTCGTTGACTCTAAAGCTAGTGCTCTTTCCAAAGTACCACATAAAGTGGTAGAGTGAACTAGTGGTACAACTGGGTATCAAAAGCAGGTCTCTTACCTTTTAATAAGAATTATTTCCCTTATGCCATCTTGCGCATTTGTTTCTAATATGGCTTCATCTGCTTTATCCATGCATGTTCTTGGTTCAGCTGCTATTAGGAGGTAGTATGCTTTATGTCCACTAATGTGAAATCTTCTTTTTTTGTCCCCATACAGGATACACAGCAGGAACACCCTACAAGGTCCCACCCACCCAGAGTAACAATGCACCACCTCCCTACTCTCCATCACCTAATCCTTACCAAACGGCTATGTACCCTATTCGAAGTGCCTATCCCCAGCAGAACCTGTATGCCCAGGTATGGGGGATTCAGGTTCTACTTTCTCTCCCAGGTGGGCACCTACATACTGGTGGGAGGAGAGATATGAGGTGGTCCATGGAGACCTATTTCTTCTCAGAAATGTCTGCCTTCCTGAGTCCCTTAATATTCCATTAGTGTTTTTTTCCTTAGCTTAAGAGTCATTTCCACTCTTCTGTACTCTTAAATGTAAAGTCCTTAAAGGAGAGATAATCACTTCTTCACATAGATCATAGAATGGTACAGAAATATAGGGAGGTAAAGAGAGAGACAGAGAATGTTAGAATGTTAGAAAAGACAAAATCTTCGAATGGGATAGAAGGATATTATAGAATACTGGAAAGATCTTAAAACAGTATCAAGTATGGGTGAAGAACCTTAGAACTTTGAATTTTAACATATGGCATGATAAAACTAGAAGGACTCTCAAAAAAGGATGCTCAACTGGGACAGCTGGGTAGCTCAGTGGATTGAAAGCCAAGGCCAGAGATGGGAGGTCTTGGGTTCAAATCTAGCCTCAGACACATCCCAGCTGTGTGAACCTGGGCAAGTCACTTAACCCCCATTGCCTAGCCCTGACTGCTCTTCTGCCTTGGAACCAATACATAGTATTGATTCTGAGACAGAAGGTAAGGATTAGAAAAAAAAAAGATGCTCAACAGAAAATTAGTTGAAAAGGATCTTAGAATGTTAAATGTAAGAGGTGGAAGGGACCTTAGTAAATAGAATATTTGAATGTCAGAAGTAAAAGAGATCTTCTAACAGAATGTTAGAATTTAAATAGACATTAGACTATTAAATGTCAGAACTAGAAGGACCTTAAGACTTAGAATGTGAAAGAAACCCCTGAGATCTCTTAGTACAACTCCTTCATTTGGAGGGGGGATTGAGTCCAGAGATGGAAAATAGCTTGCTCAAAACTACAAAGTGAGGTAGACCCAGAGCCAGGACTGGAACCCAGATTTCCTGAACAATAAGAATAATAGCCAGCATATATATAGCACTTAAAAGTTTGCAAAGTGCTTTATAAATATTATCTCATTTTATCCTCACAACCCTGGGAAGTAGATGCTCTTAGTATCTCTGTTTTACAGAAGGAGGAAACTGAGGCAACCAAGTTAAGTGACTTAATCAGAATCATCTAGCTAGTAAGTGTCTGAGGTTGGATTTAAACTCTGGTTTTTCTAACTCTAGGTCTAGTGCTCTATCTACTGTGCCACCTTTCACATTTTACAGCTATAATCTTGATATAAATCTAACCAGGTTTCCTTTCCTCTCTTCCTCAAGACCAACACCTGAAGAAATTTGTTTCATGTTGATTTGTATTTCTCTAGGGAGCATATTATACCCAGCCCGTGTATGCCGCCCAGCCCCATGTTATCCACCACACTACTGTCGTCCAGCCCAACAGCATTCCATCAGCTATCTACCCAGCACCTGTGGCTGCTCCCAGGACCAATGGGGTAGCGATGGGCATGGTTGCTGGAACCACCATGGCTATGTCAGCAGGTGAGCAATGTTTTTGCCATTCCAAGGTAGGGAGACAGAAAGAGGCATAAAATTTCTTCTGTTGATAAATCCACTCTACAAATAATTAATCTTCAACCCAAGTAAGTACAGTTCTACCTTTTAAAGGGTTTTTCCATTGGAGTAAATATTGCCCTTATCTACTTAGGCCTTATAAAATGCAAATTTCCCCAGAGAGGGGCTAGATCCCAAGCCAGGTGATTTAGAATTGGAAAGGACCTTAAAGGGGTCACCTAGTATAAATTTCTCATTTTATAGTTAATTAAATCAAAGTCCATTGAAGAGAAAGGACTTGCCCCAGATCACAGAGGTAGTAGATGGCAGAAAGGAGGGACTATTTCCTTTTATCTTTATATCCCCATATTTGTTGAGTTGAATTGCCTCAACTTTCTTTCCATCTAGTCACTAGAAATAATTAAATTATTCTCTTTGGTGTCTTAATTACAAAAGTGAATGACCTTTTCTCAACCCTTGAACCTCTTGACTTTTCCTCAGCTCTTTCAACACTGTTGACCAAACTTTCTTTGCCTAAATTCCTCTATTGGACTATATAATGCTACTTGCTCCTTATTGTCCTCTTCTTTGTCTCTGTTCTATCTCAGTTATCTTATACCCTCCTTGACAGGTTCATCATTTACCTTTCACCACCTAATATTATTGACTTTGGAGATATGGTCCTGATTTTCCTTTTCCTCTTTTCCTAAACTCTTTCTCCCTTTTTGGTATCTGATCCACTTCTTTGAATTCAATGATGACTCCCATATTCTTTGTATATAGTCCTAATCTTCTAGACTCCCAGCCAATAATCCCCAGTTGTCTGCTAGGCATTTCTATCTGGTATCTCCACTGATATCTCCAAACCAACAGGTCCAAAATGGGATCTAACCATATATGGTAGAATTTTGTTCTTCTCATTGATAAAGAAGAAATAGGATTTTTCACTACCCTCCCTCCTGCCAAATCTACCTTTTTTCCAAAGGTAACTCTTTCTGTTGAGGATATTATTCCCCTCCTTGTCTTCCAGCCTCACAATCTAAGTATCATCCTTGACTCTTTTTTTCTCCCTTTCCCCTACATCTAGTTACTTACTTCCACAAGATTTCTAGTACCTGTCACCTTCTCTCCGGTCATACAATTATCACCCTAGTTCAAGTCTTCATTACCTCTCATCTGGCATATTATAATAGGCTCTTAATTGGTCTCCCTATTTCCAATTTCTTTCCTTTCCAATCAGTCCTCTATACAACTGCCAAAAATAATTTCCTGAAGGCAAGACCTGATCCTGTCACTGTTTTACTCAGAAAGCTTTGTAACTTTCTATCACCTCTAGGATAAAATACAGATTCCACAGTATAGCTACAGTCTTTCTTTATAGCCTTGTATTGGATTGTCCCGACTGTCTTCATTCTCTGTGTATTCCAGCCAAATTGAACTACTACCTGTTTCCAAAACTTTACCTTCCCCCTCCCACCTCTTGGCATTTTCATAGACCATCCTCCATAATTGGAATGCATGCCCTCATTGCCTTGTATTTCATGGATCCTTTCCTTTTCATGTTCAGCTCAGGAACCATCTTCTCTTTAAAATCCTCCTTTCTTCTCCCTTTGCCCTCAGTGCTCTCTCCCTCCTCAAATTATCTTGTATTGTACTTATATTCACATTTTGTATTTTTCAAATAGAATATAAGCTCTCTAGGGCAGGGATGACTTTGTGGTCTCAGCATTGAGCACAGTGTCTTGTAGCGGACATTTGTGGTACAAAAGACTTTTTCTTTACTGGAGACTGTGTAGCACTAGTATTGTTGTCTCCATTTGACAGACGAATAAACTGAGATTTAGAAAGATGAAATAATTTGCTTATGGTCACTCAACTAATTAAGGTCAAAGCTGGAACACTACGAAAAGATTTGATCCCTTTTCTTTGGTCTACCAGGTACCCTGTTAACTACCCCACAACACACTGCAATCGGAGCTCATCCCGTCTCCGTGCCAACATACCGGGCCCAAGGGACGCCCACGTACAGCTATGTACCTCCACACTGGTAAACTTCAGCAGCCAATTCACGTGAGTAGAAATCTTAGCAGGGCTAGGTGACATTTGGGGGAAGCAGGCCTACAGATTTTATCCCATCCTGTAGCATGGGTGCTCCTTTCTTGACCCTTGTCTGAGTATTTTTCTTATTTGGAGATGGGGATGTTCAATGTTATGGGGATGTTAATTTATTGCTAGGGATGTTGCAAATAAGAACAGCCAGGGATGTTAATATAGGAATGTTAAGTGGGGGGAACTCCGTGTAACTGTTTGGACCTGCTCAATAGATAACTGCTGGAGACAGATGTAAAAAAACCTCTCTTTAATAAATATTGGAAAAGGTTTGAGGAAAGGTAAGGAAAGGTAATGAAGGTTGAGGATTAGGATCCCTAAAACTAACAGGGCCTAAGCTTTTACCTACTTCCCTCTAGTTCACGAGAACTAGCTTCTTGCTCAGGTTAACCCGAGCCTTTTTATCACTCCTTAATCTATACTAATTCCCAGATCTAGTCTACATATACTATGCTAAATTGTAATCCTCTTATTTATAATAAAGTTTACTGTCTCTATTAATTTCTCTCAGCTTTGACTCAATCTCTCTGTTAACTGCCAGCCCTTCCAGGCCTAGCTAGGCTTTTTGGCCTAAGCAGGCTTCTGGGCCTACACAGGTCTCAAAAATGACTGCTGCTGTCTCCAGCCACACAGAGGAAAAACACAGATTCTTTCTGTCTCCTTAGATCTCTTTCAACTTTAAATCAGTTCAGTTATTTACTTCTCTGCCCAATGCCAGCCCTTCTGGGCCTAGCTAGGCTTTTCAACCTAAGTAGGCCTCAAAATGGCTTGGCCCTCTCAGCTGCCACACAGGAAAAACTGCCTCTCTCATTCTCTTTTCTGTTGATTTCCCCCACAGACTTATTCCAGAAATTCTAACCTATTCTCCTCCTTCACCTGCCACTGGGTTTTTTCAGTGTTCCAGGGAGCAGAAACACCAGCCTTCTCCTAAGGAAAAAAAACCTCTCGGATACCCCCTGCTGTGCAGGTCGGCAGTTGGGAAACCAACTGACTGGCTACCCAGAATTTCAACAGGCCCCCTTCCCAAGATTCTCTCTGGCCTTAAAGAAACCTTACCCACTATTCTTCACCCTGTCCTTAGCTACTAAGATCCCATTTACTTCAAATGGTCCTCATTAGCCCTATGGCTTAATTCATCCTAATAGGGATGTATGAGTAGTAGCAGCAGCAAAAGGGATTTTGTCCTAAACTTTAACCTATTCCAGAGCCCTCTTGCTTTCATAGAATGCCAGAGTTCATTAGAACATGTTAAAACTATGAAGTTATAAAATTCAACACAATATTCAACAAATATTCATGAAGTGCCTGCTATAATGAAAGAGAACCTAGAAAATTGAATGTCAATAGGCTAGTGATGGTGAACCTATGGCACAGTTGCCAAAGTTGGCATACAGAGCACTCCCTGTGGGCATGTGGCTGCCCCCCCTCCAACCCCCCCCCCAGTTTGTTACTAGAAAGGTAGAGGGATTCTGGCAGAGCTCCTCTCCACTGTGCCTCTCTCACCCCTTTGCCCAGCAGCCAATGGGAATGCACAGGGGGTAAGTTGAGTGGCTCACAGATGGCAGAGCTGGAGGGGAACAGAGAGCTCAGGCCACTCCCCTCCCTCTCTCTACATTCACTAAGGACATTCCTCACTTCACCTGTCCAGCAGCCCAATGGGAGTGCTCTCCCTCTCCTGTGTGGGATACCGGGGGGGATGGGTGGCAGGAGACATGCAGCATGGGAGGGGCATGGCATACGGTCTCTAAAAGGTTTGCCATCACTGGCTTAGGCCAATCTCATTCAAGTTCTTATTTTACTAGGGAAGAGAGAGGAAATGGACTTGCCAAAGACACTGACATTCCACCTCCTCCCCCCCTCCCCCCGCCCCCTCCCCTCATCATTTTCATGGCAGAACTGGAAAATGGAATCCAGGTTTTCTGACTCCTAGCCCATGGCTAGGGATAAATGGGAATTAAGAGCAAAGACAAAAGCAACTTCCTTTGTGTTTTGTAGCTAAAGCAATCCAGATCTTGGAGTCCTCAGTGGTTGTGTAATCTAGCCTTACCTTAATAGGCCTTTCACTGGCAGTGCCTCCTCATAAATCATAGTCCAGCCTTTACCTTGAGGGTTGGAGAGCTCCTTCAATTTAGAAGGAGCTGATTTCACTGTAAAACAGCAGTTACCCTTTGAATAGTTCTTTCTGTTGGACTGACACCTGCCTCCCTGTGACTTCTGCTAAGTTTGTATGGCTTGGTTCCTGTCCAGTTGAATTACATTCTCCAAACTTAGCCTTAAAGTTCCAGATTGGGAAGTCTGGGGTTTCCCCGAAAGTTCCTCAGTGGGTAAAAAGGGCAGGGCAAGCAGTGGTGTAGGCAAGGCAGGGCCATGTGCAACCTATGTGTTAAGACACGAGATGATTCATAGTAGTTAATGGAGCCAATCAGAAACTATGATCCTAGCTCAGATTTCTATAATGCTTTACAGTTTATAAAATACTTTGATCACAGCAATTGAAATGAGAACAAGGGGGCAGTTGGGTAGCTCAGTGGATTGAGAGCTACACCAAGAAATGGGTTAAAATTTGGCCTCAGACACTTCCCAGCTGTGTGACCCTGGGCAAGTCACTTGACCCCCATTGCCTAGCCCTTACCACTCTTCTGCCTTGGAGCCAATACACAGTATTGACTCCAAGATGAAAGATAAGGGTTTAAAAAATGTTTTCAATTTAAAAAATAAAAAGAAATGAGAACAAATGAATGAAAAATCATATAGTAAGTGCTTGTCCTGTGCCAAGTGCTGAGGATACAGATAAATAAGACAACACACTTCAGGACCTTGAAAGAGGGAGTCAAAACACTGAGGGTAGTAATGGTCAGAGAGCTATGATTTGGTCTGGGGAGTCAGGGGGATGCTGAGAAGAGCAGTTGGGAGCAATGGCAGTAATAGAATGGGGGGCCAGAAGAGAAGGGCAACTAGTCAGAGGCAGGACAGGTGCAAGAAGCAGGCCCACATGGAGCATGGAACCAGTTGGGACCCCTGAGATGTAGAGGGCCAGGTGACAAGTGTACCTACCAAAAGCCTGGCAGCACGAGCCATGGGCAGAAGTGCCAGCACCCCACGGCCTTGTCTGTGACCCAGAGGGCCTTTTTTTTACCTGAATGTGCTTCAGTAGCTCCCCTTCTGTGACCCTACTTACTATTCCCCTTTGCTTCTCTCTTGTTTCCACAGATTGGGAGTCAGACATGGTATGCAACAACTCGTCTTACACCCGGTGCTGGCATGATTCCAGACCAGCGCCATGCTCGTCTGCAAGAACAACCACTGAAAAGTGCCAGGGTCACTTTATGCATCCTTTAGTGTTTGGGGTTTTTCTTTTTCTTTCTTTTTTTTTTGGGAAAAAGCTGCATTTTCTGATCTTCTCCCTCTTCCCTGGGCCCCTTCTGCCAGTCCACTTCCCATCGCATCCCCCAGATGACAACCCTCACTCTGACCCTGGCCAGTGGTCCCAGTCTCTTTAGTCTTCTCATTTCTAGGCCCAAGCGTTCAGTTTCGGGGTGGCATACCCTCTGCTGGTGTTTTGTTTTGAGTCGTTCAGACAGCGACTGGGTCGGTTTGTTTGTTCCTTGTAGCGAGAATGGTGCGTGGTATGGCGAGTGGTCTCCATTCTGGTTTGACTTCCTTCTCTTTGTTCTTTTGGGGAGCGGGGGGAGTGATATCAGTTGTTGACTCTTCCATACCACGATACACGAAACTCTCGTCTTCCAGAGAGCTGTCATGACCAATCATAATCCATCATCTAAGGCCAGCCCATCGATAGGAGTCCCAAACTCGGGGGAATGTTAGCCGTGGCATACGTTAGATTTAGGACATAGAAAGGCTTTGGATTTGTTCCTTGTGAAAGGTCGGACTGCTTTTTGAATAGAGGAATGGGGTGGGAGGGTGGGGGGAGGGGAAGGGGACAGGAATGGTCTTGGAGGCCAAGGGATGGAAAGAAAGGAGGTGTCATGCCTGGAAACTGGCATAGGATTTGCCGCTTTGTTGTAATAGGTCTCATTGCCAGACTTTCTAGGTATTAGAACCTTCTAGGTTCTTTTGGTGACCAGAACTTGAAGGGACTGTCAGACCTGGGTACTGGATCTTCTGATTACCAGACCTTAAGGGTATCAGACATCCCAAGTACTGGACCATCTGGGTGTCAGACCTTCTGATTGATTGCACTGTGTCATAACCAGGCAGTTCCTTTGAGGGCAACTGAGCGTGCAACAGCCTCGGATGAGACAGTATGGATAGAAAAGAAACACAGGGATCTCAAGTCATGCATCAGGATGTCTGCTTTCCAGGACCTGCCATTTCCTGGGTGGTAGAGGAAGTCGCCAGGCCCAAGCACCCAGAGAGAGCCCAGGAAATCCATCATCCTGAGCTGACCTCCCTAGGAGAGGTGAGGTATGGGATCAGTTTTAAGGCAGGTGTAGTGGCATCCTCTGATGGAGACTATGCCACCGCTGCTTGGTGGGACACTCTCTGGCATGTCAGGGCAGGCACAGCCAAGTAGATTAGGACCAGAGCACCGGAAGTCCTTACTGCCCAGCACCAGGTCCTAGATGCTGCTAACGCTATTTTGTTCATTGAAGAAGTGTTTGAGTAACATTTGAGGTACTTCCAGGGAAAGGACTATGGGGGCAGTAAGGAAAATAGGGTGAAATAGGGATCATGGAGCAATAGCAATAAATATTTCCTAAACTCCTGGAGCTGGAAGGGACCATTTTGTCCAACCCCTTCCTTTTACAGATGAAAAAACCAAGACCCATAGTGGGGAACTGACTTGCCCTAGGTCACACAGCAAGTGAAGCTACCTAAAGAAGGGGCCAACATGATGAGAGCTGGACAGCAAGTGGGCATAAAGCAATAAAGGCAAACAACCAGAGGGAGGAGGACACAGCAGAGGAAGAAGCATCCTTGGGAAATAACACAGGAGGCACATAGCAGGTCACACTCCTAAAGGCCAAGCCTTTCAGGAGAGGGTGAAAGGAAGGGAGCAGGGCTCCCAGTGGGGCCAGAAAAGTGTGGCACCTCAACATGGCCTAGATTTAAGCATCCTCTGGGTGCTGTAGGACCAAATATCCTTTAAGCCGGGCTAGGAAAACAAAATGGAGATTGTACTCAGAGGAGGAGGAGGACATGCTGAGAAAGGGAGATAGATTACCATCTGAGGTCCCAGGACCCTGTCCCAGGACATAATCCTGAAAAGCAACTCGAGTTGGGACCACTGGGCCAGATACTGGCCAAAGCCTTGGAAAAGGTGAGGGAAAAGGTGCCCTCCCTGTATTGTTTGCGGGCAAAAGGGGAAGTCTTAACATTTCCCTGGACCATTGGATGAAATGGACTTGTAAGAAAATCTTACAGCTTCCAACTGGGCTTTCAGTAACTATTTGGTGGTGTTCAGTGTCGGGTAAGAAAAAGAAGGAATGAAAAGAGAAACCGACCCTTACAGAGTGTACATCTTATTCCATTCTTTAAATAATGGCTTTCCTTAGAAAATTAAGCCAATTCAAATTTGTTTTCAGTCCCCTCAGAACAAAAATAGACTCAAAACTGGAAGGGCACTTGGGTCATCTTCCATACAAAGCAAAATTTCTCCTTCAAGCCTCCTCACAAAGGAGGTCATCCTAGCCTTTGTTTTGTACCTGATATAGAAAAGCAATGGTCATGATTTTTAAAGTCATTGATTGCTTAGTATTTCAGTGACACAATGATTTCCATGGCACTTGGTTATAACCCTTCTATACTTATCCATCCATTGAGATTCTTGGCTATGTCCTTCTCTGATATCTCCATAGAGGATACACCTGCCACACCAGAAGCTTCCTTTGGGCCTTTTCATATTTCTTGTGTCCTGGCACAGCACTCATTCAGGCTCTCCCATCTGTTGTCCCTTTCTTGCTTCATGGGGGGAAAAGTCATTATCGAAAGTGGTTTTTAAAATAGATAATTTCAGAAATTTCAGAAGTAACAAAGATACACATACATATATTTACATATATAGTATACACCTGATGGTGTTTTGGGCTATGCCTCAATTTGTTTTTAAAATAAACAACTTCCAGTGTTAACCCACATAGTTTTACAAAGACACCCACCCTATTTTGGTTTTATAAATCTTGATTTATGGATCTCTAACATCGCCTTAAATAATCCTTGGATGGAGCTATGATCTCAGCAATGCTGCTAACCCCTTCTATTTCTTCTTATCCCCTGCAATTCTCAATTCTTTCTGTAAATTTTCCATAATGGTTCCATCCAGTACAATGAGGGACTTCCCCAAGTTCTTTTAATATTTTGTGGATACCAGTAGACATCACACGTTATTGCCACCAAATCAAAAACAAAAAAGATGCCTCCCATATTTATGGCACCAGACAAAGACTTCACGGTATTTTCTCTTCCAATATTGGATTTGTTCCACCCTAAAACTAGAAGAAGGGCAGGAAAAGAGTGATTATCTCCATTTCACACAGGAAGAAGAGGCCCACAGAAAGGAAAGGACTTGTCTAAAGTCACACAGTTAATTTATGGCAGAGCCAAGACAGGTACTGCAGTCTTCAGCACCATGCTGCCTCAGTTTTCCTGAAGTCCATGTGGGAAAAGAGTGAGGAAGTGAGGTAAAGAGATTTCAGAAGTTTTATGCTCAGACCATATTTCTATCAGCATCGATGGTAAAAGAAAGGAAGCTAATTGACCTTGTAGCTCTGAAAACTGCATTGTTTTAGAGGCCTTCAGCGTGTGTCTAGGAGGGTGTTTGTGATGGAGAATGCTTATAGGTATGATGACGTATTCTGTTCCTTAACCAGAGGTATCCTTGCCCTTGGACTCTGAAACCCAGGGCCTGATTGAATCACAGAGAAGTCACAAAAAATTCAAAACCAGACCCCAACTACAAGCAAGTTAGCCCAGGGTTGGCCAAGAAGGACTAGTTTCATATGGCCTCAGTTGTTAGTACCTCTGAGTAAAAAGATCTTGGCCACTTGGGGAAGAAACATAAGAGAGAAAGAAAGTGAGAGAGAAAAAACAACAACTGTCTAGTTGAACAATTTGATGTGTATGTTGGCAGGAATGATTAAGAGTCAGGGATGTTAGGAGGAGAGAGCACTGGTAGGGACTGTATCTTTGGGGGCTCCCTTGCTTGGCTGTCTTCACCTTAGTTTGGAGGTAACTATTAGTAGGTCACATTTCTGAAGGGAAATATTAGTACTTACTTGGTGCTTTATATATGTTATATCATTTAATCCTCTCAACAATTCTACAAGATCAACAGTGCAAGTATTATGGTCCCCATTTTACAGATGTGGAAACTGAGACCAAGAGAGGGGAATCAATTTGCCCAACGTAACAGAGCTGGCTCTGGAAACCCAATTTTGTGCTAGTAACAGAGCTAGCACTGGAAACCCAAATCTGAATGCCCAGGCCAGGAACCCAAATTGTCTTGCAACATATTTCTACCACCATTACCCTTAGGAGACACTCACACTCAGGCAAATGTATAGGATGATAAGCTTGGATAGAATTCAATATTCTAAAGTTAGAGAAGGCCTTAGAGACAAGTCTTCTAGTCTAAGGGTTCTTAACCGTGAGTAAAGCCAATGGACCCCTATTCAAAGTTATGTTTTTAAATGCATAAAATATGTAAGATTGTGAAGAGAACCAATCATTGAAATGTAGTTGTCTCAGGTACTTCCTAGCTGTTTGAGTCTGGACTAGTTACTTAACCCAGATTGCCTCACCTGTGTCCTTCTTGTCTTAGAATTGATACTAAGTTAGGAGGCTACGGGTTTAAAAGAAAAATGCCATTATCAAAATTTTTCAAAAAACAAGTTCATGTATCTTAGGTCAAGAATGTTTGAAGGAATTCAACCCCTCAAGAAGCAAACCTTTTGATTTAAGGTTAGAGAAAGGATGTCCACAACATTTAGCCAGCCACTAATATGAAAGGAAGAAAATTGAGTTTGTATGTCAGAGATGAAAGTGGCCCTAGAGCCCTGAGTGTGAAAGTCAGAAGTCCATTTAGAATGAAACAGAGAAGGTCTGAATTAGAAAGGGATCTAAGGAAATAGAATATTAGAATAGAATACAGTTAACCTGGAGAAAGACTTCAGGGATGGAGCAATTCTACCTCCTCGTTCAAAGAGGAAGAAATTGAGATTCGTAGGAGAAAGTCACTTGTCCCATGTTGCACTGAGTTGGTGTCTGAGCTGGAATTAAAAAAGCAGGCCTCCTGATTCTTGGAAGAGGACTCCTTTCCCTGCTGCACAGTGGGAATGTGCACCAGGATGAGCCAGAGAAGCAGTGAGTGGGGAGGCCTGTTAGAGGCTAGTTGCACCTCCCATCCCCAGGCAAGTAAATTTAAAAATATTTATCAAACACCCAAGATGACACAACCCCTACTGTTATGAAGTTTGCATTTGGATGGGGAAAAAGACATACACAAATAACTCAGACACCTGAGTGTCTGAGGAAGAGTAAGATGAGGCAGAAGACAAACCCCATTTGACTTGGTACAGTACAACAGCACAGCTCATTTTCTTCATTGTAAGGAGTCTGGGACACTTGCCCTCTCCACCCTCACCCCCACCCCTCACCCATAAGGGAGAAAGGAAGAGATTACCTTGTATTTTGGCCCCACAATGAAAGGTAGGAAGGACCTTAGGTCAATGTCAAAGCTGAGAGGGGCCATAAAGATCACCTAGGCCTCACCACATCCCACCACCATATTTTATAGGGGATAGATTTCATTGTGATATGAGGGAAAACAACAGTCAGGGCAATGGGCCACTGGAGGCCTTTGAGCAGAAGCTGCTTACTGCTTAATGGCAATATTGAGGGCATTCCTATCCAAATACAAGTGAAAATATTGTGAACTCCCCTTAGTTCTATGATTTTCCAAAACCTTGAGTTATAACTCTTCAGATAGCAAAGAACAGTGATTGATGGACACGATCCTGCTCTGGGGGTCTGGCCGCAAAAGCATTAAGTGGTTGCCCTCAGCCTTGGGCTCCTTTGCTAAGTGGGAGATGGGAGCATCATGTAGTGGAAAGGAACCCAAGTTCAAGTTTGATCTTTCACATTGAATGATGGCAAGAGCACTAGAATTGGAAGTAGGAGAACTGGTTTTGCATCTCATGTCTAATTTCTAACTATGTGACTTGGGCTGAGTTGCTTTGTAGACCTGGACATCCTATGTTAACTTACCCAACTGCCTAGCCCTGTGCTGTCCAGCACATTGGAGAGTACTAGATTGGGAGTCAGAAGATCTGGCTTTGCATCCTACCATGTGACTGTGGGCAAGGCAAGTCAGGCCCTCTTTCTGGGCCTTTGTCTTTCCCCATTTGTCATAGAGGGATAGTAATACTTGCACTACCTACCTCATAGAGTTGTGAGGAAAGCACTTTGTAAACCTTAAAACACCCTGGCAATGGGAGCCATTATCAAAAAGAGGAGGCCAATCTTCCTATACCTGTGCCTGCTTCTTGATAGGTAATGAACAGGACTTACAAAACACAATGACCATTTCCCAGATCCTTACTGTAAGCAGGCAGTGAAAGAGATGCTAAGTTCAGCAAAGACTTGGGTGGACCATCCCTTCAGACTTGCAATCCTTTAGGTGATGCTTTAAGGGAGGTGATGATGGGAGCCTAGAGTGTTAGTGATTTAATTTGTTTAACAATGCTGCTGCCGCCATAGGGTCTCGGATAGCTTTGTTCTCTGTTCCAAACTGCAATAAGGCCTTGAACCAAATATTACCATGGAAGCGTGACCCCAGAAAGAACCCCGAGTAGACAAATCTTAACTTGCATTTTATTACCGAGCATAATCTCATAAGCTTCCCTTTTCATGATAACTGAGAAACTCATCAGCCCAGCTCTAGTTTTCTGATATCAGCATTTCCCAAGAGGTTGGAAGATGAGGATGAGAAGACTTGGTCATTATAGAGTCAGGACTCCAAGGATAAGGGCACTGTCATTCCAGCATTAGCTATGTGCCTTAGGGGAGGTACTTTCCCTCCCTTGGGTCTTAGTTGCTTCATCTGTAAAAATAGGGTATTGAAGTAGCTGATCTAAGGTTCCTTCCAGCTCTACCATTCTTTGATTCTCTTTATGATAGGGTTGGGGTGGGATGGGGGTAAAGTGATCACCATTTCTAGAAACACCAAAGGCTTTAGGTTGACCAAACAACATGACCTAGAGAGTAGTCAGGGCCGTGTTAGAACTTTAAATGTGCTTGACTATCCCAGTATTTACAGCTTTGTTGACCTATTTAAATATTTCGTGTAGAATTAGATGACCCCTATGATTTTTTAAGAACTAGGTGGGACCAGATATTATGATAACGATCACTTAACCATCTCACCCCATTTAACAGAAGAGGGAACAACCAGCCCCTGTTCACATAGCAAGTCTGGCTGAAGTCAAGATATGAGGCCAAGCCTCCAACTTCCCAGTCTATAGAGATCCCCCTCCCCTCATTCTACCTTACAAATCATGGTGTAGCTAGAAGCAGAGATTATAGGTGGTGATCTCTGGCAAGACCTTTTCCCTCCCAAACAATAGTTTGCTTCTTCCTCTGTAAAATAAAGAAGTTAGACTCAAATGATCTCTACGGTCCCTTTGGACTCCAAATTCAATGTTTTATGAAGGCTCTGAGGTTTCTCTAGTACAAGGACTTCTACAGAAAGTGGCAGATAAGGGTCTCTAAGATTCCCATGGCTTGTGGCACCTTGGGGCTCCAAGTTTTGACTTTGGAGAAGAATGTCAAAGCTGCACCTCCCCATCTTGAGAAAGTGCTCCCGGTGGGGAGTGGGGCAGTGTCTGAGTAGACCAGCAGAGAAGAGCCCAAGCATCTCTCTCAGAAAGGTGATGGGGGGAAGATTAGGGAGGAGGAAACTTACACACCACACAGTCAAATGTAGGCACAGCTGCCTGGGGAGATGGTGGCCTGGTTGTTTGTCTCCTTTATCCCTTCTTAAGGGTTGTGAAACTCTTGAAATAGTAGTTCCTGTTTCTATGGCTATAGCTAACAAAAAGCATTTTCCTAACAAAATCTCTAGGAAGTAGCCAATCCAAGGCTTATTAACCCTATTTTATAGAGTAAGGAGACTGAAGTCCAGAAAAGGGTCAGTGTCTTACTCAAAACCTGCATCTAGTAAAAAAGCTGGGACTTGAAGAGAAATCTCCTGATCTGTGGTCCAGATTTCTTCTTTATACCCTGCTTCCTCACTAAATTGTTTTTGAGTTTGGCAGATTGATACTCCTTCGGTCCACAAACTTATCTGTTAGGTTCTTGTAGTCTTTCCTCAGTTTCATCACGTGTTACCTCTGCAATGTGCTATTGGGTCCTGACGACTTTTTAGTTCCACCCAAGAAAAAGGCCAGCTGAAGAGGGAGCAAATGAATCTAGCATTTGGGCTGGAGCCAGGGCAGGTAGTCCAGGAGAGTGGTGCAGGTCATGGAATCTGGCTCTGGCAGCATCTTTCAAGTGGAAGCGCTAGCCTTCTAGGATGGTGAGTACTCTGCCTGGAACATTGGTGAGGCCCATGTTCTTTCCATGTCAGCTCCCAACAGCAGCTATAGCTTATGTTTGGAGAGATTGAATAATACCATAACCAGTGGCTTGGCAAGGACACCATCACCCACTAACCGTTCCCTACCCCGCGACGTGCACAAGGGGAAGTAATGATATCATCCTCCCATCACCAGGGGTTCAGTTGAGGATATCCTTGGTTTGCCACAGTCATATAGGCCTAATTGGGCGCAGAGAACATTTCCCCCTACCTAGAATGGTGATCCGTGACATCTGGAGGCCTGTGTATTGCCTGGTTCTTATTCTCGTACAGATCGACCACATGGTTTGCGAAGGGAGCGGAATGGATCTAACATGGCTTCTCAGTAGCACCCTTTGTATCTCCCAACCTCGTCCAACATCAGCATTCAATCCGTAGCTCATCCCAGGGGATATGCATTCCTATGATATTTAACCTTTTGGGGGGTATATGATTTTGTATTTTCTAAATTAATTTTAATCTTCAGGTTGGATCCCAATTTTCAGATTTTATTGGGACCCACACACAAAGAGAAAACCTATTTTAAAAAACCACCTTTGACCAATGTCTTCCAAACTCGATCCAAGGACTTTAATGTATTTTAGAGACACAGCCTGGAGTTTTTAAGAATATGGCAGCCCTGCAGCCCCAGCTTGTGTGTATGAAATGTCAATCTGACTTGGTTTGTTTGGGTTTCTGTTTCTGTTATTGTTTTCTTTGTTTTTGAAGATCAGCGTGATCTCCCAGACAGATTTAAGCCAAGAATTTGTAACTGTATGATACTCACTGTAAGATGTAGAACATTCAATAACTATTAAAATGTTTCCCAAAAACACTGGCCCAGGTGGCCAAGCTTAGCAACTTTTCTGAGGGGTTGGGGGAAGGGGAGGGTAGGTCACATAAGTACACATGTGGGAAACGGATGACCAATTGGGAGTTGAATGGAAAGGATGGTAGTATCCTTCCTGCTACTGCTCCCTTCCTTCAATCTGCAATCCTAAGAGCACTTATCAGGAAGGATCCCAAAGGGTCCTGCTCTTGGGAAGCAGCCCTCCCTCCACATTATCACTGACATCAGTCTTTGGGGAAAAACATAAAACCCCACTACTCATTACACAGGCTAACCCTGTCACACCACTCCTTTTCCTCAGCAGCAAGCACCCAAGTCAGAAGTGGATTTCAAAAGAGTTTACTAGCAGGGGAAAGAGTAAGGCTAACTTTCATTTCTATAGTGCTAATGTGATTTAATTAAAAGCCCATGATGGGGGAAGCTGGGTGGCCCAGTGGATTGAGACTGGAGGTTCTGGTTTCAAATTTGACCTCAGCCACTTCCCAGCTGCGTGACCCTGGGCAAGTCACTCAGCCCCCATTGCCTAGCCCTGACCACTCTTCTGCCTTGGAACCAATACACAGTATTGACTCCAAGACGGAAGGTAAGGGTTTAAAAAAAAAAAAAGCAGCAGCAGCCCGGGAGGCAGGGAGTACACAGAGGAGCATCTTTTTAGAGGAGGACCCAGCATGGTCACAAAGCTAAGTCAACTCCCGTCTTGTCCCAGGTTCCTCATGCTTTTATGCCACATGGCTTGGATGTTCAATAATATCCAGAGCCCACTGGCTTTCTTGAGGACAGTCTTGACATTAGTGGTGTTTGGTACCACTCTTCTAACACAAGGCAGGTCTTCCTGCCCCCTCCTGAGCCCCCAAGATAAACCATTCCATTCTGACCTTTCCAAAAGACCAGGGAGGCCCCTTTATTCTCTCTTCCCTGTCCTGCACCGAAACCCTTTCCCTCCAAGCTGCTTCAGTGGCTATCTGTGGGCCCAGAGGAAGGACCCGGCTTCTCTCAGTAAATGGCTGTCATCTATGGACGTATCACAGCCTTTATGTGTTTGACTCGTGCCACATCTTGGGGATGATGAGTGCCATGCAGGTATCCCTGCTCTCACTCTACCTATGCATCCCAGTTGTCTAATTAAATTCAATTCCCCAAAAGTTTGCTAAAACTCTTAAGTCCTCGCCTTGTGGAGTTCCAGCACCAGCGGAAAATGATAGCTAGGTTCCTAGAGGGCCAAAAGGCTCAGATTTCACCAGCATGGCTCCTCCTCCCTTCACCAATACAGATCTCTAACTTAGATGAGTTCATGAGTTGTGGCAGGTAGGACAAATCATGCCAGGGTGGCCAGTAATGAACCTCCCCACATTTCACCAGATGGTTCCTCGGGAAACGTATTCCAAAGCTCTTAAGTCTTTTCCATTTGCTTAGATTTGCCAGAGGCTGTCCTCCGCTGAGAATAAGAATCCAGGGTCTTCTCACTGTACCAGGAGATACTGGAGGAAGGTGTATTGTACAAGGCACAAACACCTACCTTGTGCCAGACTGGGCAGCTAGGAGGTGCAATGGATAGAGTGCTGGGCCTGGAAGACCCATGTTCAAATCTGGCCTCAAGACACTTAAACACTGCCTCAATTTCCTTATCTGTCAAAAGAACCTGGAAAAGGAAGATGGCCAATCATTCTGGTATCTTTCCCCCAAAAATCCAAATGGGGTCCCAAAGAGTTGAACATACTGCCGAACAAGAGAGCACAATATATGCTCAAGACTACAAATACAAAATAGAATATTAAAGTGCATGTCAGGTGACTTATTTAGCAGAAGGTTCACCATGGGCTAAGAGTGTTCAAGGTGCTCTTATGCCCAGCTGCCCTAACTGCCCCTACTGCTAGTCCTTTAGAAACACCCATCCCCCTCCGCCGTGTAGGAATCCTGTGGACACCATTTTTGACAAGTGGTTGTCTACCATCTGCTCCAACCTTCCACTGCAGGACCATCCCTTCCGTTCCCAAGTCCCCAGGAATTAAACCAAGATCTCATTGCAGCTCCTCCAACACGCAGGCTATGGCCTTGGTCCAGCTTTCTGAGGTCCCACAATACGAGTCACTTCCTCTGCCCCAGGCCGGATCCATCCCGTGATCCCCAAATGTAGGTTTTAGAACTGGAAGGATTCTTGGAGTGGTTCCATGTGCTGCTCCTAAGCTACCATCTTGGCTCCACTCGCCCTGGAAGATTTTCTGACATCATACAAATCTCCAGCCATAGTCTTCTTAGCAGGGCAAGGCAGTCTCCTCACCCTCCCCAGGCGACTCTTCCTTTGGTCAAGGGATCTAAACCCAGATGAGCTCGGCCATTTCGTCCCCCACTTCCCTAATTGGCGTGTGCCTCTCCTGGTGCCAGGAATGCTTCCCTGCCCACTCCAGACATCTGGTCGTGGAGCCCGCCCGTGGCTGCCCCTCATCGCCCCAACCCCTTTCCAGTCGCTGAACCATACCCAGATGACTATTGTTCTAGCTGCCGGGAGGCGGGAGGCTGCCTCAATCTCCTCTCCTTTGACCCTCTCTTTGACTTTCCCGACCGAACGACCCCTCATCCCCTTTTAGAATGGGAGCTCCTCGAGGGCAGGGTCAGCTTCGCTTCTGGTTTTGTATCGGCTCTTTTGTGCACGGCAAATGCTTAAATGATTTTTCCTTCACCCGTGCGTGTCGTCCAACACCCTCCCGGTACAGAGAAGAAAATGAGACGACTCCGCCGAGGTGAAGTGATTGGCCCAAGGCCACACAGGCATTGAGCAGCAGAAGTAGAATTTGAATCAAGGTCTCTGACGCCAAATCTAGCGCTCTTTTCCTTATGTCTGTGAGGTCTTAGCTTGGGGATATCACCTCTCCCTTCAGTCTGGGAGCCTCGGCGCAGGTTAAAGAAGCCCCTCTGGGGATTTTATGAAGTGGGGCGCAAGTGTGGGAGCAGCGTGGTGGAGGGGATGTCGAGATCAACCCCTTCCGGCAGCTGCCACCGCTCCGCCTCAGGAAGTAAGGAGAGGTTGTTGCAAGGATGTGGGGCTTTTTATCTCGCTTTGGTTCTCGTTCTCCCACTACAGCCCCCCAGTTCCCCTATCTTGAGCCTGGTCTTGACAGTGTTGATTCCCATCGTGGATTCTGGTCGCCATCTGGTGGCTACAGTGTGGAGTTGCAGGGTAGACAGACCACTAGGTTTTCTGGGCTAATCCATAACCTGCCTGTCTGCCCCCACCTGGAGAATAGAAGGTAATGCACATAGAAAAAGCATTTCCGCATTTCCGCATTTAAAGGAATATTAGAGGCTATTCTGACCTGCTCAGGAATCCTTGCTAGATGATCGCTAACCATCAGTCAGCTGAACTTCTGCCTGAAGACTTCTCGTGATGGGATATCCCTCCCTCTATCCCCCCATTCCTCCCCCCCACCATCCATCCATCAGGATGCCTGGTCCATCTTGCGGCAGCTCTCACAATGTGCACCCAACAGGACCACCTTCCCCCGCCCTCACTGGCTCTCTGTCTCTGTCTCCCTCCCCGCTCCCCTCTTTCCCTTCTCTCTGGCTCTCTCCTCTTTCTGCCCCACCCTGCCTCCCTCTCTCTCATCTCTCTTTCTGTCTCCTCCCTTTCTTTCCCTCCCTCTCTCCTGTCTTCTCTCCTTCCGTTTTCTCCTCTTTCCATTTTATCTCCTCTCTCTCTCCCTCTGTCTCTGTCTGTCTCCCTCTCTCCCCTCCCTCTCTGTCTGTCTCTGTCTCTCTGTCTCTCTCTGACTCTCTCTCTCTCTGTGTCTCTGTGTCTCTGTGTCTCTCTCCCTCTCTCTCTCTCCCTCCCTCCTCCCTCCCTCCCTCTCTCTCTCTCTCTCTCTCTCTCTCTCTCTCTCTCTCTCTCTCTCTCTCTCTCTCTCTCACGCACACACACACACACACACACACACACACACACACTCCTATGCACATCAGATGTACCCAAGCCAAGAATCCTGGAATTGGGGCTAATAAGGGGCAGAGTGGCACAGTGTGCTGAACTGTGGGAACTTTAGTTAGTGGTCCAGGGTTGACTGACTCCCTCCCTCTTCTGTGACTGGATGAGTTCCACAGGCAGTGTGTGATGGATCACCCCCCCCCCTTTGAACTTCTGCTGCAGAATGAGGGTGTCACTCCAGATAGTGAGGAATTTGTGCAGAAATCAATCTATCTATAACTTCTTCCCCTCTAGTTCCTAACAGAAGTTGGATCCCTCCTTCCATCACTTGAAGATGGCCATCATCCCCTTCTAGGACAGCTGACATACTGTGTCCATCCATTCATGCCTTTTTACAGTGTGGTTGGTGAAGTGGATAGTGTTGGACTTGGGAGCCTGGAGACATCTGGGTTCAAATCCTGCCTCTGTCAAGATATACCTAGCAGTGTATACCCACTGAAGCCATTTCACCTTGGAGAGGTCCTCTCATCTGTAAAGCCGGGATAGCCCTAGCACCTACCTCCCAAGGTTGTGGTGAGGAACAAGTGAGCCTTTCAAAGTGTTTGCAAAGGTGTTTGCAAATCTTCAAGTGCAGACTATCTTCTCCCAAATACAAATGGAGCCTCCCAGGAACCTTTGCAGCCAACAGCTTAAGCTTGGGTCTTAGACTCTGCTCCCCACCCCCCATCATGCCCTCATGCTGCTTCTTCCCTGAGTTGCCAGCTGGTGGGGACAGCAAGCAGGTCTAGGGAAGTCCTGAGAGGAAAGGTCCTTCAGAGGAGGAAGATGGAGACCCACCAGCCAAGTTCTCCATCACATCCAGTCTCCATTCTCCTACTGCAGCCATGGAAGCTCTTCTTCTGTAAGCATACCCTCAGATAGGGAAAGGAAGCTGCACCTCTTGGGTGTTTCCAGGCTAACAGGAAATGGACCCACCAAAGCATACAGTGCCTGGCCTCTGCTCCGATCCTTCCCTTCTTTCTAGGTCAAGAGAAATTCCAAGATCCTGCAGAGTCCTCTTCGGCCATGCCTCCAACCTTTGGCCAAGAATCTCTCCCTAACACGAATCCTTTCCTCTCTGCTTGGATAGCTCTGGTGATGAAAAGCTCACTACCTAGAGATAGCCTGCTCCACTAGGGATTATCTTTCATTGCTAGGAAATTGTACTCCTGCCAAGGCAAAATCTGCTCCTTTCATTTCCCCATTATTCCTGTTTCTCCCACCCTCACTTCCCCCATCTTCTTGAGGATAATATGCTCTTTGTCCCTTGGGTTCAGCAGCTCTGAAATGAGGTCTCCTATGACTTCTAAATCCCACTCTCCAGACTGGGAGGGACATGGGAGGTATCTGGTCCAGGCCATCCGTGAGGAAGCATCTCCTGCTTTTTCAAGTCCTTCCCAATTCCCAGTCCCATCACTTGTTTCACGCCCATTCTCGTCTCTGCATTCAGACATACTTCCTCCACATCCGCCACCCTTGCACGCTGGAAGTTATCGAAGCTGTCAGTACTGCCACTGACCAGATGAGCCACTTTGAATCCTTTCCGAAGGCCAGAATCCCTCTCACGGCTTCAGAACGTCCAGCCACCTGGATAGGAAAAGTCCTGCCCTAACTGCGGCCATCTTTTGAATGTCTCTCTCACATTTGAATAGATGCTATTTTGGATGAGGATTTCTTTCCATAGAAGGCTAGTGAGCTATGCATAGTTCAGGCACGGCCAACTCAGTTGTCTTGGCAGAGATCCTGGACTGGTTTGCCATTTCCTTCTCCAGCTCATTTGACAGATGAGGAAACTGAGGCAAACTGGGTTAAGTGGCTTGCCCGGGATCATACAGCCAGTAGATGTCCAAGGCCAGACTTGGAGTCTTCCTGACTTCAGGCCTCATAGTATCCACTGCACCAAGGCCCAACATGGGGGTTTCAGTCTAGACCTGGGCCCGTGGGGTGAAGGAGGGCATTCACACAGATGGGCTGAGCCGTCCTGTTCCAGTCAGCGATTTCCCCTTGTCTTATCCCAAACTTCCTGTCTCAGAGGCTGTAAAGGGGGATTCTGGGACATGTTTTTGTGGGGGTATCTCCCTAGCACCCCAAACACTAACTAGATCATGTGGAAGAGGGAGCAGGGGCCTGAATCTGTGTTCAAATGCAACCCATAGAGCATAGGTTCGAGATGATCAGAGGAGCAGTTGAGTGGCTCAGAGGAGCAGCTGAGTGGCTCAGTGGATGGAGAGATGGGAGGTCCTGGGTTCAAATGTGACCTCAGAAACTTCCTGGCTGTGTGACCCTGGACAAGTCACTTACCCCCCTTGCCTAGCCCTTACCACTCTTCTGCCTTGGAACCGCTACACAGTATTGATTCTGGGATAGAAGAGAAAGCATCAGAGTTCCCTCCTTCGACAAAGACTTTCCCACACAGCATCACTTTCTAATATTTTTATTATACAACTTAAAGAAACTGGGGGGGGGGAGTAGGGACGCACGAGGGGTAGACGGGAGACACGGGAAAGGCTCAAATTCAATAAATAAGAGTTCCCAAACTTCAGGGCCCAACCCCCACCAGGGGAGGGGAGATGACAGCAGGGGCTGTGACCTGCACAGCCCCCACATAAATAGACGGGACAGATGGGCGCCAGACACTGCCTGAATCACCCATGCTTCTCTCCTGGGAGCAAACACAGAGAATGCAACGGGGAAAACGGGACAGATGGGGGAAAGCAAGTCGGGGGCTTGGGGAAGGCTGACGAGGTGTAGCTGGGGTTCTCAGCTGGGGTGGTCAGCACCTAGAGCCCCCACCTTCCCTCTCTACTGCACTGGCCAGGGCTTTCAGCCGTGGGGATTCTAAAGCACTTTTTTTGAGGGGAAAATGGGACACAGTAGGACAGAGGCCCCCAAACTATAGCTGACAACACACAACAAGTTTGGTTTTTAATTTAAAAACAGCCATTCACCCCTGGGGGGCGGGGTGGAGGGGGCTGCTTGACATGCATTAAGGCACCCCCCCCTACTCGTGCAGAAGCATGGCCCTGGATTTGGTGAATGGGGGGCAGGGAGAAGAATTGCAGCTAGCTGGGGAGTCTAATAAAGCTATTGATCCAGCTGGGGGGGAGGGAAGGAGCTGAGATGTACCGTGTACCCCAAAATGCCCCTGGCCCCAGCAGAGAGAGGCCTCTGTCTGCTCCACTGGGGAGGTGGGGACAGGGGACAATGGGGGAACAATGGAGGAGGGAGGGGGGCTCTTCCCAGGGAAATGCAGGAGAAACCTTTCAAGGGTCACCCCAAGTCACACTTTTTTCCTATCCAGATTTGGGTGGGACACGGTGGCTCAGTGAGCAGAGAAGGGCTTAGTAAATCGGACTCAGGGGACAAGAGTGTGACAAGGACATGCGAATGTCAAAGCCAGAAGGGGCCTTTTAAAGACCATCCAGTGCAACCCTTTCTTTAACAGACCCGCACAAGTCAAGGGGGGACAAAGCTGGACCCAGAACCCGAGTCTCCTGAGCTTTCCTCTCCGCTCCCTGGCTGCCTCTCCTCTCAGGAGATGGTCATAGGATCAGAGACTTTCTCCCATGTTATAGGTGAGAAAAACTGAGGCTCTGAGAGGCAAAGGGGCAGAGTTTGGGGTTTAAACCCCTTCCCCTCAGATCTCCATTAAACCCCACCAAGACCTCTACCCATGGACAAGCCCATCTTGGAGAATAAGACTGGGTCTTGGGGAGTGGCGGGGAATATGGGAGGGAAGAGGAGGTCCCCAATGACTACAGAGGAATGGGAAAGGCCTTTGGCTGGGAGTTGGGAGACCTGGGTCTAGTCCTGCCTGTGCCACTCACTGTGTGGTCTCTGGAAGGTCTCTCCTCTCTCAGTCAGCCTGTCTTCACCCTTCTCTGGGGCCAGGACTTGAGCATCCTAGCTCTAGCATGCTGTGACAGTGGGCCCCTGCTCTCCCGTCTTCCCCGTCTTCCCTGACTGCCAGGAGTGGTGAGATAAAGAACAGGGGAGAGGAAGAGGAGGCTGAGCCCGTCATTTTCCTAGAAACCCCTGCATGGGGAAGGATGGGGGATGGACGTGTCCTCTCTGTGGGCCACCAGGGAAAGGGCCCTTCCTTGGGGCTGGACGTCCTAGGGAGGAGACCCCCACTTGGGTATGGATTGCCCCATCTTTGAGGGCTCAGGAGGCCAAATTGGGTGTCCTGTTCAGAGCGGGGGAAAGACTGGATGGCCAGGGAGGGGCTTGCTGCTAGCACGGAGAAGATGCTGGGGGACAGGGTAAGGAGCCAGGGCAGCCCACTCCTGGTCAAGTACGGGCATCTCCCTCCCTCTGTGCCCTAGACAAGATCATCTTTTCCTTTCAAATAAGTTGCCTGAAGTGAGCTCTCTCCCCTGCCACTGCCCACTGCCCAGAGCTCACAGGGGCTGCCCAGGGTGCAAGGGGCCTGAGGGACGGCCCCCTGGGGGCCTCAGGTTGCTGCCAACTCCCAGGCTCCAGCGTCTCTCGGGCCTTAGGTCTGAGTGGATCATAAGGGCACCTGTGAGGGAGAGAGACGGAGGACTTGAGGGAGGCCCCGATGGGTCCCTTAATCTGTTGGCTCCTGGGTCAAAACGCAGCGGCACTCCCTCACTGCACCCCTCTAACCCTGAAAGCCTTTCCGCTGGCCCAGATCTTCTCAGCCTATTTCTTGTCTCCTCCCCCTGGCCCATTTCCTTCCAGGAAGCCTTTCCCCGTAGCCTCTGCCCATAAAGATCTCGCTTGCCCGCTCTTCTGTTTCTAAAAACAAACTGGGTTTGTTCCAGGGCTCAGTCCCTGTGTGCCCCCTCAGACCTCGGACTCCCCCAGGGCTATATTACCTTCAGATGACCAAGTTGGATTCACTCAGCCTGACCACGTAGCGATTCTCCTAAGGGAGAAGATGTCACAAGGATCAGAAAGGGGGAGGCAGGTGCAGGCTGGCCCCCAAGTGTGCCAGCGCCCCAAGGACAAGGATGGTTTCATTTTGGACTTTGTACTGCCCAGCGCTGTGCTCCGGGGGTTCATTCATGGGCACCAATCCCCTCCTTTAGAGAAGGAGAAGGAGTCTCCCATACACTCTGGGCTCCATTCCCAGAGAGAGAAACCCTCCTCCCTTGGGAGTCAGTAAGAAGCAAGGGCTGAGCCAGGAAACCACAGGCAGAGAGACGCTCAGGCTTCCTGGGTGCTGGGAAATCGGGGAGACTCTAGCTCGACCAGAGCTTCCATTCCATCGTTCCTAGCCTGAGCCTGGGGGTGGCTGCTCTAAGACCCCAGGATCTATGGGTCACCCCATGCCCCGGCTCACCTCTGATTTGCTCTCAGTTGCCCCAGATGCTGGGGTTTTCAACCATTTGGATCTCCCTCCACCAGTGCCCAGAAGGGCTCTATTCTCAGGGGGGAGCCCAGGGGGTGGAGTTTCAGCTGCTTCCCCCTCCTCACTGGTCTCTGAGATGGTTTTCACCTCTGGGGCTGGCGGGCTTGGCCGCTGCTCAGGGATTCGGGCCACACGGAACCTGGAGGAAAGAGGATGAAGATACATGAGAAGAGTGAGTGATGGAGGGAGAAAAATATTGTGGCAGAGCAGAAAAAGGGTCCAAGTTGGCACCACGGGACCTGCTGTGCTCCCGAGTGACCGTGGGCAACCCTCTTGTTCTCCCGGAGCCAGTTTCCTCATCTATAAATTGAATGAGTTGGCGTCGACGGTCTCTCGGTACATTTCCAGCTTTAGATCTAGGTTCTATAAAGGAGGTGCTGGAGCGAGAACCTGAAGGCTCTGCCACTGGTCAAATGCATGGATAAGCAGTTTCGATAAACCCTGTCCCCCTCTCCCCGATCCTAAGCTGTGATCGCTGGAGCTACGGCCCAAGAACAACTCTCACGGCCTCTCATCTCCTTAGCTAGCCTCATCTGGGCCAAAAGGGAGCCTGATGGCTTCTCCTGGGTCCAAGCAGGATCCAGCTGGGCCAGGCTGGGTCTGGGGATCTCAAGTACAGGACGAGCTTAGATATTTAGGGGCCTCTTCGCATAGGACAGCATATGGGTTTTTTAAAAAATTAAATTAATTAAAAGAAGTTTAAAGTGTTGAGTTCTAAATTCTCACACCCCTTCCCATTCTCTCTCCCTCCCTTCTTCCCACCCTTCTCCCTTCCTTGAGATGGTAAGCGCTCTGATGTAGATTTTACATGTGCGATCATGTAAAACATGTTTCCAATTTGTGGAAGAAACTCAAATAAAAAAAGGAAAGAAGTAGAAAGAAAGTGAAACATAGTAGCGCCTCAGTATGCTTTCAGACTCCATCATTTCTTTCTCAGAGGGCAAATGGCATTTTTCATCATGAGTCTCTGGGATTGTCTTAGATCACTGCCCTGCTGAGAATAACCAAGTCATTCACAGTGTTCGTCACAAAATATTGCACCACTGTGTACAATGTTCTCCCGGTTCTGCTCACTTCACTTTGCATCAGTTCTTGTAAATCTTTCCAGGTTTTTCTGAGAGCATCCTGCTTGGGGACAGGGTATGTTAATGTACCCATGTGGCTGAGATGCTTTCATCCCCCTGCAGGGAGTTATTCCTCCATCTCTGTATTCTTTCATCTCTTGAAATACTGCATCCTCCAGGAGCAGGGAAAAGTATTTCTTCTTTGAAGTGAGGCAGCTATGTAGTGTGGTGGATGGAGCACTGGGCCTAGAGTCAGGAAGACTCATTTGTCCCGAATTCAAAGCTGGCCTCAGAAATTCAAAGCTGGCCTCAGATACTTACTAGCTGTGTGACCTTGAACGAGTCACTTCACTCTGTTTGCCTCAGTTTCCCCATCTATAAAATGAGCTGGAGAAGGAAATGGCAAACTACCCCAGTATCTTTGCCAAGAAAACCTTAAAGAGGATAGACATGACTGAAAAGACTCAACAACAATGATGGCAAAGTACCTTCAAGGAAAGTTTTTTTTTCATTCATTTTTCTTTCTATATTCCCTTGTGCCTGGCATTCCTAGATGCTTTCTAAATTGAAAGGGCTCTCTCCAAGGCCATATGAACTAGTGAGTGGCAAAGCCAAGCTATGAAAGAATTCTAAGGTTTGGACTCTAAGTCCTGGGCTCGCTCCAGCTCACTCTCATTCTAATAAAAAAATAAACCCCAACACTCTTTTCTATAGTTAATTCCCCCCCTAAATATAAAGCTTTAATTAAAAGCCAATTACCAGGGCAGCTGAGTAGCTCAGTGGATCGAGAGCCAGCCCTAGAGATGGGAGGTCTTAGGTTCAAATCTGGCCTCAGACATGTCCTAGATGTGTGACTCTGGGCAAGTCACTTGACCCCCATTGCCTAGCCCTCACTGCTCTTCTGCCTTAGAACCAATACACAGTATTGATTCCAAGATGGAAGGTAAGGGTTTAAACATTTTTTTTTAATAAAACAAAACTAATTACCAAAAAATCAAGTTTGGCCATCAAAGAAAGCATCTTTTCCTCCACAGTCATTAAGTAGCCACCATTCTTTCATGGGTTTACAAACTTTGATGCTCCTCCCCTCACCTCCTGCTGAAACTGGCTCTCCAGGTTTGAAGCAAACTTAAGAGGAGACATTGGTAATAAACTAGGTGGTTGTTCAGTCATTTCAGCCATGACCTCATTTAGGGTTTTCTTGGCAAAAATAATGGAGGGTTTGCCATTCTTCCTCCAGTTTGTTTTAGAGATGAGGAAACTGAGGCAAACAGGGTGAAGTGACTTGCCCAGGGTCACACAGATAGTGTCTAAGGACAGATTTGAACTCAGGAAGATGAATCTTAGCTGTGCAAGCCTGCCGAAAAATTCAAACACTTCTGGAAATAAAATCACAAGTAGGTAAAAAGAGGGTGCAGAGGGAGCAAACCACCTTCCTTTTCATTTTCTTAGTAGTCGCCATTTGCCATGTCAGGTTCTGAAAAGAAAGCTGTGTCTGACAAGTGTGGGGTAGGAAGGAGGAGGAGTTGTCTTTTTAGTCGTTTGCTTGAACATGGGCAGCTAGGTGGCAAGGTGGAGGTAGGAGGTCCTGTTTGCCTCAGTTTCCTCATCTGCATAATGAGCTGGAGTAGGAAATGCAAACCATTCTAGTATCTTTGCCAAGAAATTTCCAAATGGGGTCACAAAGAGTCAGAGACAACTAAAATGATTGAACAACAAAAGAATTAATTAAAGCACACTATGAGATCCCCCAAGTGCATGTAACCCCAAATGTAAGTCCCTTACAGTTCACAGGAGACCCAGGCAGGCCAGGGTATGGGCGTCCCACACGCTCCTGGCACATCTAATTGAAGCTCTCAGCACATCCTTTGAGAATAACAGATCTGGACCAATTTCCTTTTACAGAGGAGGAAACTGGGACTATGAGTGACTGAGAGGGCCAGTGATTTGCCGAAGGACAAGGGGGTTGGGAGTAACCAGAGGGGCAGGTGAGTCTCCCAAAAGTCACAAGGGACCCCCAGGCTGTGGACGGTGAAGAGCCTGCACCACAGAGAGAAACTGACAGACAGGGAGAGGGAAGAGGGAAGAGGAGGAGGCAGCTCCTGGCAAAACTGCAGAGGAGCATCCCAGGGGATTTGCCTCTGACTCCAAACTGTACCAGGGGCTGCCTCGGAACCTCAAGCTTCGGTCCTTCCTCATCTCCCTCATTTCTCTGGAGCCCCAATTTGGGCCTCAGGTTCAACACCTCTGAGCTGACCTACCTCTGCCTTCTTTCCTCCTTAGTCTTGACCCTATTTATAGTCAGGGAATCTGTAAGACCGTCTTGTCCACCACACCATGTCACCAGGGCTCTGCCCTCCACCTTCGATTCCCACGTCTCTTTGCCTTCAGCTGTGCCCATGCCTGCTATAATTCCAACCCGAGTTTGAGCTGTAAAGGTCCCTCAGAGGCTGGCTAATCTAACCCCCTCTTTTTCTTGTATTAAAGACCCTTCCCTTCTGCCTTAGTGCCAATTCTAAGGCTCTTGGAATTGACTCAAAGACAGAAGGGCAGCAAAGGCTAGGCAAATGGGATTAAGTGACTTTCCCAGGGTCACACAGCTAGAAAGTGTCTGGGGCTAGATTTGAACCCAGGTCATCCCCAGGCTTGGTGCTCTGTCGACTCTGCTACCAAGCTGTCCCTCTCATTTTCTAATAGTCCATTTATATAGGGCTTCAAAGCTTGGAAAGCATTTTTATGCATATTCTCTCATTTGAGCCTTGCTGCAACCCTCTCAGGGAGGTGCTATTATTATCCCCATTTTGCTGATGATGACGTTGAGGCCCCAGGAGTTCAGGTGCCCTTGGCAATGTCATACAAATATAAGTTTTAAAGGCAGGTTTGAATGCCTCCAGAGCCAAGGCTTTCTTCTGTATCACACTGCCTGTGTCCAGTCATCCCTATCCCTCTCAGAACTCCCTGTCCCTTTCCCCAGAGGGCCCCAGACTCACCGGCCCACAGAGAGGATGGTGATCTCCCCTGGGCGGCTCCCCTTGGGCACAGGCTTGCTGCCACCTCGGGGTGGCAACGCGCTGGGGGTGGGAGTGGTGGCGGCGGCAGCCTCGGGGGACAGCAGGACTTCGGGCCACTTCTTCTGGCTGCAGCGAGAGCAGCAGGACCCAGAGCGTGAGGCCAGGCCCTGCACTGTGTGCAGGTGATGCTGGTGATGGCAAATGTGGGGTACGGAGGGGGGGCCTTGGATCAGCCTGAGAAGAGCAGAAAAAGATGAGTGTAGCCTCAAGCCTTGCCTGCCTCTGCCCTAGAGCCCCTGGCCCTAGAGACACCTGGATACAACAGGACCGTACCCCCAAATGAAGAGAATGGGGGAGAAGAAGAGAAAAGGGGAAGGAGGGTCCTTTATACAGCCCCCGGCAGCTAAGAATGGCCAGCGCTGCTGTCCCCAGACTCGGCACTCTGGCCTCATGGACCATACCCAGTTCCAGGGGCAGAAGGCAAGGATGGCAGGGCAGAGGCCAAGCATCCCTGTCCCCAGCCTGTGCCAGAGGGAAGGAGGGACAACTCCTCCCCACTGCAGAAAACACCCCAACTCTTCTTCATCCCTAAATACCTGGACCACAGCAAGTTCTCTGCCCCATCTACTGTCAAGCCCCTAATGAGCCTGAGCCTGCAAGAATTCAGACAGCAAACGACAGGAGGATTCGGGGCAGAACCAAGTGGGGCCACAGAGAGAGCAGGCACCGGCACTGGCACCAGCACCAGCACCAGCACTGGCACTGGCACCAGCACCAGCACCGGCACCAGCACCAGCAGCAAATAGAAGCAGACTGCAGAGGCAAAGTCAGGACGGGAGGGAAAACAAGTCAGGGGGAAGGAGAGCCAAAGAAGCCAAGCGGAGTGAAGCAAAACAAACTAGGCAGTTGGTGTGGCAAAAATCAGGAATCGAGCAGAGCTCTCATCTGCCCCCGAAGGCTTGCTTGCCCATCCCCGACGGCCTCTGGCTTACTTGGGCAAAGGTTTGTAACTGGTCTGCACAAGCTGTTTGCTGTGATATTCTTTCAGTAGCTCCTCCAGGGCAGCTGCGTTCTCTGGGAAGCAAAGGGCCACAGGTCAGGGCTGGCCCAGTCTTATGAGCGTTTCCTTCTCTCCCACCCCCACTCGGGGTTGGCTCTCTGGCTCAGCCGCCAGGAGATCCCTAGCCTTGTCCGGGGAACTACCAGCCATGGTCACTTGCCCAGTCTCTTCCCTTCCCACCTGGAGGCACAAAGGAGAAAGAGCCCAGGAGAAAGGGCTCAATCCCAGCTTAATTTCATGGAAGAAGGATCCCCTCCGGAGACATACATCAGTGGGGCCCTCATTGCTTTGGAAGAAGCCCATTGTTCTAGGGGACAGCTCCAGGTATTACACAATTCCTCCTCCCTTGGGAATCCACTCCCAACTGGTTCTGCTTCCAAGCAGAACAGAGGATCAGAGTTCGAGGGCTAATAAAGAACCTTAGAGGCTACTGAGGCTCACTCCTTTCATTAAATCGATGAGGAAACAGGCTGAAAGAGATTAAGTGATTTTTCTCAAGGTCTGGTCACACAGCTAGTAAAATCCTAAAGCAGGACTTGAACTCAGTTCTTTCTGATTCCAAGCTTGGCAGAGAATACCCCCTCCTAGCTGCTTTGGTTCTGGAGGATCTAGAAGGCAGCGATTGTGTGGCTACAGCAGGAACCCCAGACCCTGCCTATCAGATCTCACTTAAAGCTCCTTGAGTTCGGCACCTTCATCTTCCCTAGGAGGATACTGAAGGCCCGGAAGGGCAGTGGCTTTCCTGAGGTCATATAATGAGTTCAAGTGAAGCTCAGATTAGAACCCCAGGCTCCTGACTTCCCATTCAGAGGCTCACACTCTTAGGACCTGTCAGGTAGACCCAGGAGTTATCTAAACTCAGCATCTCCTCTGGGGTGCCCAAAAGGCAGACAAGAAGCACCTTCCAGGCTACCCAAAATTCCTGTCAGAAGGTGCTGTCTGCTCCCAGGCTCTATTGTGGCACACCAGGGAGAAATGGCTTAGCCCAAAGAAAAGAATGCTGGGGTGGGAGCTGGCAAATTGTTTTGGGTGAGCCTCAAGCTTCTCTCTCTGGAAAATGGGGATAACACTAGGATAATCTGTTTCATAGGGGTGTCATGAGAAGAACCTCTTGGTAAACCTTAAAATGTCAGCTATTACTATTATCATTACTGGTTTCCTTCTCCTGCCGAGGAACAAGGCACAGGGCACAGAACACTGGACTTCAAGTCAGGAGAACTTGAGTTCAAATCTGACCTCAGACTAGCTGGATGAGCTGGGAAAGTTACTTCAGCTCTGTTTGCCTTAATTCCATCATCTATAAAATGGAAATAATAATAGCACCTGCCTCCTACAACCAATTGAGAAAGCCTTTGTAACAAAGTATTTAGCCTATTAATAAATATTAACAAATGCTTAATAAATGAATTATAGCATCAACAAGCCATTTGATGAATTATTAATTCCTATTAACTTAATAAATGCTTGTTTCCCTCCTTCCTTCTCTTTTAAGTCCTGGCAGAATCAGGAGAGATCCAGGAGGGATATTTGCATGGCCAAGACAGCAAGAATTGCTTCCTTTTCCCGGGATGGAACCAACAAGGTGTCACACCCCAATTCAATTCCCCAATCCCTGTTCCCACCAAAGCACTTCCCCTCTATCCCACAGCGACTGGTCCTGGTAGAGCGGACGATCTTAATGAGCTCCCGTGGTTCCAAGGGAGGGGAAAAGAACAGCTGACACCCCAGCCTCACCTTTCTTCTCTGTGATCAGTCGAACCAAGACCCCAATGGTGTCCTCATTGGGGTCATCCATTCGGTAGGCAGGGTTAGTCCCTGTGGAAGGAAGACAAGAGTCGATGAGACTGGGAGGGACATGATGGGAACAGGGTTCAAAGCCTGGGCAGAGAGCCAGTGGGTGCTGCTCAAGGGCAAGACTGAGGCGTGTGGGAATCCTTGAGGCAGGGAAACCTGAGTTCTTTTTCCTCTCTTGTCCTACACAACCCCCTTAAGGCTCTCTCCATGGGCATGAATTAGTCTGGATCCCTGGGATGGTGATGGGATAGGGAGAACCCTAAAGCAACATTGATTCCTTTGGCCAGAGCACGGGCTTGGGACCCAGACCCACAGAATGCTAGAGCAGGAGAGAGGAACTTAGAGACCCAGAACAACCATTTCATTTTACAGCTGAGGAAACTGAGGTACCAAGGGGACTCCTCAGAAGCTGCAGAGTGAATCAGTCACAGAACCAGGGCTGGGACCTTTCCTTGGCTCTTTCCCAGAGAACTCTTCTCCCTCCCACAGAAACGAGGTCTCGACTACAGCAGAAAGGATGAGGGTTGGATGGCTGGATGCCTCTCCAACAAGGGCAAGAGAAAGGCGGCCTTTTCTCCATGTCCATTCCCCCTCACCCCCAGGGAACAGAGATGTGGGAGGACACTGGGGGTTTTTAGCTGCTCTCAGGCTCCTGCCTCTCCCCAGGGAAGGAGACAGCTGGAGAAGCTTCTTCAACAGCTGTGAAGTTAATCTTAGCCATGCTGGGCCCCAGAATCCCCCTTAGAGAATCCTGACATTCCATATCACCCACCCGACCCACCCAGACAAAGGGCAAGGGGGCCAAAATGGGCCCCGCCTGCAGCCTTAAAAGGTCCCCCCGGGTCTCCCTCTGCAGACTGAGGAGTGTACAGGAAGGCGGAGGCTTCAGGAAGGGCATTCCTAGCCTCAGTATGGCGGCTGCTGTCCTGCTCAGGGGCTAAGAGAGGAATCTCAGGTGGCTGGACACACTACAGTTCTCTCTGAGAACAAAACACAAATAGAATGGCTCTCTCTGCCTGTGTCAAACACTATTTCATTATGCGAATGTGCATGGATGAGGACAGTGGCCTTCAGTGAAATAAACAGTCCATTTGGCTGGGAACAAAAGTGCCTGCACACATGCAATCAACTCAGTGGCTGACATTCCTCGGGCCTTAGGGGCCCCTGGATAAAAGGTAGCTGGGAGAAAGGGAGTCTGGCCTGGGATGCATGAGGCGCGAGTTTCCATCCTTGCTTCTGCAGGCACGAGGCTCCCCAGGTGGAGCCCGCATGCGGCTGCCTGTCATCAAAAATGGCTACATGTTGTGGCTGACACGTGTGCCATAGGTTCACCATCATGGCTCTAGAGAGAGCCCTATTGCTCTACTAAAATCACCCTTTCCAGGCTCTTCCATTGCCACCTCCAGCAGCCTTCTCTCTCTCAGCCCTCCTTCTCCTGCTCATCCTCTCTGTAGCTGGCATTGCTACTACTCTTCATCTCTCCCTCATGGCTGCCTGCCCTTTCCTTCTCCATCTCTTTTCCAAAGTGCATCTTCCTCTCCTACCCACTAATTGTGTCTGTCTTAGGTTCTAGTGGCCTCTCTAAATTCTCTCTAGAGGCAATCTCATTCTCTGTCTTACTGATCACATCCCTCCCGATGACACTTGGGCTTAAGCCCGACTCCTCTCCTGGGATCCAGATCCAAATATCCAGGTGTCTACCAGCCAGCTCCAGCTGGATATCCCCTCAGAACTTTAATTCAGACTCTGTGTGTCCCTCTTCCCTGGCCACATGCACCTGGAGAAGGGATAGATCGACCACCTCGTCTCATCCCCCTCCCTCCCCAAGGCAAGGGCTTTCCCCCAGCTTCAGATGGGAAGCACCCCAAGCGCAGAGGCCACATTCCCCCCCTTGGGGCTCCATTACCCTCCTCTCACCGTTCTTGCCCTCAAGTCCAGCCTCATCACCGCTGTCTTTATGGGCTGTGCAGTGATAGCCTTTCTTCTTAAGAAGATTGCAGAGCAAAATCCCCAGCAGGCCCATCAGACAGAAGATGGGCACAATGGCGATGACAGCGTACTGGGCCGCAGCTTCCTCGGACACCCCAGCCTGGGTGCCGTTCTCTGGGGGGTGGACCTCGGGCCCCATCCCAGCCTCCACGTCCCGACGCTGACGGCCCCCACGTCCTATTTCAGGCTCTGCCCCCAGCCAAAGAGACGTGGCCAGGAGAGACATAGGGTGAAACGGGCATCGAGGGGAAGGTAGAGGAAGAGAAAAAAAGACATGGGGAGAGAGAGAGAGGGAAGGAGAAACAGAGGCAGTGTAAGGCAAAGAGACAGATGGAGAGAAACAGAAGGAGGCAGACACAGAGTCAGAGGGACAAAGACACACAGAAAAAGATGGGGGAGGGAGAATAAGGAGAAAGCCAGAGACAAGACACACAAGAGAGAAAGAAGAGAGACACAAAGACAGCAAGCAGAAATAGAGACCCAAAGACACAAGAAAGAGCATTTGAAAGGGAAGAAGAGACACCCAGAGACGAATGACATAGAAGGACAGGCAGAAAAACATCCCAGGGCAAAGGGGAAGAGAGAGATGGGGAAAGTGAGAATAGAGGAACGGAGAATTGGGTGTAGAGAACAGAATCTCAAGTTAGTGAGAAATTAAGAGGGGAAACTGGCCCAAAAACAGCCCCAGTGACTGCTCAGTCTCTCCCAGGAGTATTGACCCTCCGGCTCCCACCCTTCTCCCACTTCCCTTTTGGTCACCCTCCATGCCTTCCTTTTCTGCCCTTCTACTCTCTCTCTGAGCCACCTCTTCTAGGGTCTATAAGCCCTTCCCCAAGCCCCCTTGTAACTCCTGTGTTGGAGGAGAGGTGCCCACCTAGGCATGGAGAAGGGATCTTTGTCCCAGGCCATGGCAAGGGTGCAGGAGCTATTCCATCGACAAGCCTCCTTGTGCTCAGAGACCCAGGCACTGGTACAAATGTTAGAAGCTCCAAGATACTCGAAGAGACTTGTCTAGTCCAACCTCCTTATTTGGCCTAGGATATGTATTACATACATGTCATCCTCCTGAGTTCTGGGTTCGAGCTCAGTGGACCACCTTACTGGTCTGACCTTGGCCATTGTCCCCCTCTACACCCCAGACCTCGAAATAAAGGCATCAGCAGGGGCAAAATATATATTATAAAGAAATAATTGTAAATGACAATAATTTATAAATAACTAAATACATTTTATAGATGTATATACCCCAAAGGGGAAGAGAGAGAATAAGTGAGTGGCATAGGTGGCATTGGAACCCCTGGCCCCATGCTCTCCCACAAACACACAGCCTTCCCGCCTCACCTCCACTGGGCAGAAATCTGTTACAAAACAGTAAGTTCTCTGTTTCAGTGTTGTCTAAAAACAGTGAGCACAACATAGTGGTGCGAGCCGCGTGCGCGCGCACACACACACACACACAGAGCTGTGGGCCCAGGTGTCCTCGTTTCCCCCACCCGGCAGGCTCTGGGCTCTGATCCAGGGTGCCAGCCACTGAGGGTGACTCAGCAGGTGAAAGAAAGGAGAGTGTGTGCCCGGATGGGCCCCTGAGGGCAGGAGCAGATTTTGTGTTGGAGAGTGAGTGCACGAGGGTGTCAAAAGCCCACCGGTCTTCGGGCCGGGTGAGGGACCTTTGCGAGCCCTCTAGACCAACGTCTCCACTGTCTCCCGGGGCTCAGATTAGTGAGATGGCTGCCAAGGCCACAGAGTGAGTGAGTAAATCATGGCACCCGGAGTCAGATCCAGGGCCATGGATGCCAAGCAGAGTCCCAGCCACCCTCCCTCCTCTGCCTTTTCATTCCCTCCAGGCTCCCTGGATGTGCTCTTTATTTGTGTAGGAGTCCATATAGGCGAGAGGGTCCGTGTGTGCCACCTATCTGTGGGTCCTGTTGGTGGGGATGGGGAGTGGCAGTGGGGCCTGGTCCCTGGGGAGGGGGCTGGACACTGGGGCCTCTGTCACCACCTCATTCTATCTCACAAAGTTCAGGGGACTCAGAGTTGGACAGGACAGCACAGAGCTGATGCAGCTCGAGGGCATCAGAGACCAGCCATTCAACAGGCAGCAGCTGTCCCTGCCTCTTCTCCCCAGACCCTCAGAGATTATCTGTGGGGAAGAGGGGGCAAGATAACTTGGGAACTGGCAGGGACAAGTCCTCACCCAACGGAGGGGGGAGTGATCCTCCTATGTCCTGGGCTCTGGTTCAGTGTACCATCTTGTTGGCTTGACCTAGGCTACTGTACCCCTCAGTATCCCAGACCTCAAAATAAAGGGGCCAGCAGGGGCAAAAGTACACCCCAGGACTATGGACCTGAAGGCTAGAAGGCCCCCCTGCAGAGACTTGAATCCAAATGCCGTCATTTTAGTCAGGGGAAATGAGGTCCATTTGGAAAGGGGAAGAGATTTGCCCAAGGTCACACAGCCAGTTAGTGGCAGAGCAAGGATTCTCAAGTCTCAGCTCTCGGCCTGGGGTTCCTTCCACAGCCCCATCCTGACTCTCTGTACCCTGCTCCTTTATGTTCTCCTCCCCTCAGGGACATGCCTCAGTCGTGGAAGAAAAAGCTGCTGTCTCAGCACTGGCTGTCTTCTAACTCCTGCCCCCCAAGGATAGTGGGGAGAGTCAGCATATTCAGGAGCTGAAAGTGGGTCAGCATCAGTCCTGGGTAGTCTTTCTCTCTTCAAAGTTTACAGGGAGGAGGAGAGGCAAAAGAGGAAAGGGCTGCCCCATCAGGGCCCTGGGCTCTGGTTTTCTATTGCCTTTTCTTCTAACTCCTCCCTCTTGCAGTTGCCATCTCTCCATCTATCACTCCATGTCTCTAATCCCCTATTCTCTCTTCTTTTCATCTGTCTTTTGCTCTCTTAATCTCTTTCTGTCTCCATCCTTCTGTCTTCTTCCTTCTCTCAATCTTTATTTTCCTCCTTCTGTTGCCTCAGAGCCATACCTGCCTTTTTCTGTCCCTCCATCTCTCAGAGCCATCTCAGGCTCTCTCCCTGTATCAGCTCTCTACTCCATCTTTCTGTCTTTCCTGGTCTCTGGAGACTCTGCACATCTGTCTCTTTCCATCTTAGCCCTTTCCTTTTTTTCTTCCTCTCTTCTCAAACTCTGCATCCTGTCTCTGTCTCTGTCTCCATGGCTTTAAATCTCTCTGTGCCTGCCTTTCACTGTACTTCCCTTCATCTTTGTCTCTCACTCTTCATTTTTCCTCTTTTCCCTCTGTCTCTTTCGCCTACTTCTGTATCTTTATCTGGGTCTCTCTCGGCATCTCAGACCCATTATTTATCTGTCTCTGTCTCTGTTTTTGTATTTTCATCTAAGTCTCTCGGCGTCTCAGGCCCTTTGTCTCTGTCTCTGTCTCTTTTTCTGTGTCTCACATACACATTTGTCTCCCCTCTTTGGTTTTGTCCCTGATGTCTTCTATCTACCTCTCTCTCACCCTCAATCAATCAGCAAGCATTTATTAAACGCTAAGCTGTCTCTCAGTTTCTCTCCCTCCCTCTGTTTCTCCTTTTCTTGATTCTTTTGCACCTCTTTCTCTGCCTTCATTTCTCCCTCCTTTACCCTCCCCCTTGTCCCCAACACCCATCATGCTAGACCCATACTCACCTCCACAGCCAGGTGTGCCCATGGGTGCCCAAGAACAAGGCCAGCACTCGGTGTCTGGATGCCTTCTGGGGTCATAAAACCTGCAGGAAAACAAAGGTGGTCTCATACCTACAGCCAGCTCCAAATGGCCCCCTCCTACATAGTAGTCCCCTCTGCCCTACCCCTTCTATGGACTCCTACAACTTCCCATTCTCACCCTCTGCTTCCCAGAGGCCTCAAACCCATCCTGGGTGCTTTATCAAAACCAACAGTGGAATGAGCTGCCTAGACAGAGAGGGACTCCTCCTTTCTGAAGATCGTGAATGCTGAAAAGGAGAATTTCTGTTCAGAAAGGGGTTGGATGAGTCCTTTTGTGTCTAGGATGCCGTGAATCTCATGTCTGAATCTCCTAGCCCCCCCCTATGAAATGGGGACAAGGGCTGATGCGGTGAACAAGCTTTGTAAACAGTTAAGTGGCCTTAGAAATGCAGCCATGATCATTTTCAGCAAAACAGTGGCTCCTCCAATAAGGTCAACATGGGAGATAAGAGGCCCAAGAGGTATATGGTGGGAGCTGGAACTGGAATTCCTGAGCTCTTGCTCTCAGTTGGCCTGGGTGATCTGGGCCAATCTATGCCCTTCCTCCTCTGGAGAAACCCTCAGGTCAGGGGAGCTCCAAGACAGCCCCAAAGTCTCCATTCTGTTGCCTCTCCTTTCCCCAGTGTCTAACAGGAATCTAAATGGAATCTGATGGCTAAGTCACTGAGGCTTCTCCTTTCCTTCTAAAACCAATGAGTTGGAGAGATGTGACCTATATGACAAAGAATGTCTGGGCATGAAGGAACTTTAGAACCCAGAACAAAGAATGTCAGATCTGGAAGGGACCTCAGAACAGAGAATTGAGAACTAGAAGGACTTAGAACATGGAAGATCAGGACACCAGGACAACCAGAAAAAGTCTTAGAGATTACCTAGTCCAACCTCATTTTACTGATGAGGAAACTGAGGCCCAGAGGGGGAAAGGGCTTCATTCAAAGTCACAAAGAAACCATGACTGAAACCCAGGAGTCCCAACTCCCAGTTCAATTTTTTCTCCCTCTTTGACACAGCCAATGATGCTTCTTGCTGGGGGCAGGAATCTTTGCTTCCCTTACTGAGCGTCCCTGGGCTGAGGATCAAGCCTTCTCAATTCCAGAGCTGAGGAGCTCACCCTGAAATGCAGTCACCGCACCGAGTATCGACCGTCGTGGTTCCCACCTGGGCCTCGACTCTCCTCAGCTGGGCACAGCCAGTGTGGGGCAGGCAGGGGCTTCGTCCCAGGCTGGTTGAAAAGGTGCCCGGCCTGCAGGCACGGCACACAGTACCCAGTCCCGGTCCGGAACCACATTCCTGAGTGGGAAAATCAATCAAAAAACATTTAAGCTGTGTGCCAGGCAGTGGGGAGTTAGCATTTGAATGAAGGAGGCTGTGGCCGTGTGTATGTCCATTTACATGGACACAGAATAAATTCAAGGTAATTTTAGGGGTAGGCGCTAGCAGCTGCGGGCGATCAAGAGGCATCATGGGAGTTTTCAGGCTCAAGCTGAGAAAGGAAGGAGGTCTCTCCCCTCTCTTCCCTATCCCTTCGACCTTTATATAAGGGCTCCCAAAAGGCTACCTTCTCCAAGAAGCCAACCTGGATTGGTCTTATCATGCTCCAACCTACCAGAGTATTTACTGACTGACCCCCACCCCCACCCAGTTCCCTCAACTAGGAGAATTTTTGACCTTTATACATGTGAACTGTCATATGGGGCTCTTGCTCTTCTGCCTTAAGCTTTATTTGGAGTTCAGCTGGGGGGTCCCTGAGGACAGGTGCAAAATGTCCTCCCTCAGGCTCAGCCATCAGCTCCCCCCATTTCAGAGTCAGGGGTCTCTGAGGATGGGGTCATGCATAGCTCCTCCTCAGGGCAGGTGCCCCTTAGGGCCAGGCATGGGCTTACCTGATTGGGCTCCTCTCCTGGTGGGCACTCGGGACACGCAGCACAACCGCCCGCTTCTGTCTGGTACTCAGAGTCCTGGCAGGACAGGGAGAACGACTGATGTCCACTGAGTAGCTGAGAGAGAAGGGTTGAAGGAGAGACTGGCACCAGCAGACACTGAGATAGGGGCAGGAACCAATCCAATTCCCAGCCTATGCCTGGCCAGCATTGCTGCCACCAATCTTCCCTGCCCTCCCCCCAGAATCCTCTGTGCTAAGATGGAGAAGGAGTCGGTCAAGACTGCTACAAAATAGAATGTTGGACGGGGAGAAAACCTAGGTGCTAGTCTCAGCTCTGCCACTGATCCTCAAGCATACCTTGGGCAAAACTGTGCCTCTCTCTGGATCTCAGTTTCCTAATCTGTAAAATGAGAAGTTTGAACTAGATTCAACTGACATTCTCTTATTAGGCTCCCCTCTGTTCTGACATTCTCTATTCTAAAGCTTCTCCTTGCTCTGGCATTGGTGGTTTCCCCCCCCTTTAAAACAAAGGTGTTTAGTAAAACAACTAAAGAAGAGTAGCCATAGACTATCTCTCTCATGAACCAGAGGATTGTTTTCCCACAATTACACAAACCCAGAGCAGGGCAGCAAAGGGAGTACCATCTTCAGAACCAGAGGACCGAGCTTGAAATGCCCATGTGACATTGGACAAATCTGACGTTTTAGGTCCTAAGGATGTTCTAAGGGTGCTATCAGCTCAGTCAGTCCATGACTCTTTAAGGGGCAAATGGATGAACTGGGGTTCAGGTCCTGGGGCTCTACTTTCCTGCCAACTTGGGTCACTGAAGATTCCACCTCCTTTTCCAGAAATAACTCCAGGTCTTTCCACATTTATACAGGGTTGCCAAGTGCCAGGAAAGAAGACTCAAGAGGAGCAGCTGAGTAGCACAAAGTCAGGAGCACCTGGGTTCAAATCTGGCCTCAGACACTTCCTAGCTGTGTGACCCTGGGCAAGTCATTTAACTCCCATTGCCCAATCTTTACTGCGCTTCTGCCTTGGAACTAATACACAGTATTGATGCTAAGATGAGAATAAGGGTTTTAAAAATAAGATCTAAGAGAGATCCCACTGGATCTATCTTGGGAACTATACTCCAATCTTTATAAGAGCTTCTAAACCAGGAAGTCCCAACAGTCTGCCCATCCTCACTGCACATACTCAGCCTCTGCAAAGGGAAGCCAAACCGAACACCATTACCGGATGGTCCAATGCCTGCCCACCCCATTGCCTTAAAGGGCCCCTTTTTACAAGGATCTCTAATTCTTTATAGGTAATGTTGTGAGGATGGTGAGAGAACAGGAATTGTGATGGGGACTCCAGCATCCTGGATGTCAGTCTAGACTCTGCTTATGGTGACAGATTCAGCACATCCCACCTCCTACAGGAACATATATTATCCCTGCTAAGATCCCTAAAGCCCTCTCTGAAACAGCCCCACCCATTCTGATTCCTGCTCTCCCCTGCATGCCCCCCAGCCAGCCAGTGTAGACGCTGACTACTCTGTTATTAACTTGGATTTGTTCATCTATCCTGGTTTTAAGTGGCTATTTTTTGGGGTGTGAGTCTCAGATCATGTGATCTCAGAGGAACTCTTCACAGGTGAAGTCAAAGAGAAGAGAATCCCCAAGTCCAAGGAGGGGATCTAACCCCCATCCCCACCTATATTTCTAAGACAATCCAAAAGGAAAGACTGATGACCTCTCAGGGACTCATGGCACGCTCTTCCCCCCCCCCTCCTCTCTCTCTCTCTGTCTCTCTCTCTGTCTCTCTCTCTCTCTCTCTCTCTCTCTCTCTCTCTCTCTCTCTCTCTCTCTCTCTCTCTCTCTCTCTCTTTCTCCCCCTCTACCCTTCTCTCTCTCTCTTTGTCTCTGCCTCCCCTACCTCTCTCCCCCTCTGTCCACCTCTTCCTTCCTCTCCCCCATCTCTCTCTTCTCTCTCTCTCTTCCTCCCCCATCTCGCTCTCCCCCCACTGTCCACCTCTTGCTCCCCTCCCTCCCCCATCTCTCTCTCTCCCTGCTGTCTGTCTGTCTGTCATGTTTAACCTTTACCATGCAGAACAGTGAGCTTCTAAGACTCGCCATCGCTAAGATTCTAAAGGTTCTAGTACTGCATGCTTCTATCTCCTCTTCCTCCTCGCTCCTCAGCCCATCTCTCTTTTCCTGATTTAGCACTAGTTCCATGGTGCTTCCAGGGCCCGATGAGAGACAGGCCAAGTCTCGTCAGCAATCCCCAGGGCTGGGCTCTCTTCACCCATCCCGGACCCTCCGGGTGCTGGCTACCCTCCACGCCTCCCCCTCTTTCTTCACACATCCCACCCAGCTCACAGGAGCTCTGATTCACCAGGGAGAGGAGCCCTACATCAAGAAGTGTGTCTGTCATCTTCCTTCATGCCCCTGCCTAGTGCTGGAGCTGGCCTTGTGTCAGACAGAAGCAGAAGCAGCAGGAGGTTGTCACAGTCTTGGGATCCATCACCCATGCCAACGGGAGAATATCCTCTAGCTGTGACCCTAGTCTTTACTCTTTTTTTCTTTTAAACCCTTACCTTCCATCTTAGAATCAATACTGTGTATTGGTTCCAAGGCAGAAGAGCGGTAAGGGCTAGGCAGTGGGGGTTAAGTGACTTGCCCAGGGTCACACAGTTAGGAAGGGTCTGAGGTTAGATTTGAATCAAGGACCTTCCATCTCTGGGCCTGACTCTCAATTCGCTGAGCCACTTAGTTGCTCCTAGTCTTTATTCTTCACGGCAGAGTCGGGGCAGGAGAGATATAGAAAACTTCAGAGTATAAGCCACTATCATGGGCAGATTCAGGGATCTGGGCATGGCTAAATGGCCTGGGCCAGGACAGAAGGCCCCTGAGATTCCTCTCAATTCCCCGGGATACCCCTCCCAAACCACCAGAAGGCACACTAGACTCAGACGCTTCCCTCCCTGGCCCCAACTCACAGTGAGGAAACAGGTGAAGGACCAGCACAGTCTCTGCCACTTCATCCTCAGGATACCCCGGGGCTGGGCCAGCTGACCTGAGGACAAAGGAGAGGAAGCTGGACATCAGGGCAGGCAGGAGCATCCCGGGGGGAAAAGAGTCTCACCTGTCCATCCAAGGCAGCCAGGTTCAAAGCCCAGCTCTACTATGTAATAGCTGTGTGACTGTGGGCAAGTCTCTCTTCCTATGGGCCTCTTTCCTTCTCTTCTCTCTCTTCAGTTCTAAATCTATAGCAAGTTCGTTGAGTGTATTCCTATAATCCTAGAGGCATTACAGAACTGGAGAGGCCAGGGGCCAGGGCCCTAGAGATCCTGGTTCAAGGCTGAGCCCTCCACTCATTGGCTATGGTACCTAAAGCAAGAACCTTCCTTTTCTGTCAAATAAAGTGGGTTGGAACAGATCAAGGATGAGAGCTGGAAGGGATCTCAGAGGTCATCCATCTAGTCTAACCCCCTCATTTGACTAACAACAACAACAATAATAATATAGAATACCACAGTAGGAGTCAGCAAGACTCATTTTCCTGAGTTCAAATCTGGCTTCAGACACTTACTAGCTGTTTGCCCCTGATCAAGGCACTTAACTCAGTTTGCCTCAGTTTCCTCCTCTGTAAAATAAGCCAGAGAAAGAAATGGCAACCCATCGTAGTAGTAGTATCTTTGCCAAGAAAATCTCAAATGGAGTCATGCCTGAAAAATAACTGAACAAATAATAATAATAACAGATAACTGAACAATATAATAATAATGACAACTAGCATTTCTGTAGCACAAGGATTCTTAATTTAACTTCTATGCTTGGATCCCTTTTAGCAGTCTGATGAATTCTATGGACTCCTCTCAAAATGTTTTCAAATGCATAAAATACATAGTATTAAATGGAAATTAATTACATCAAAATGTAGTTGTTACAATTTTCAAAACCAAAATAAAACCAAAAACACAAGTCTGAAGATCCCTGATGAAGAGGCTTTGATAAAGTAATTTACACTGGTTGCTTTGTTTGATGAACTCGGAGCTCCCATCCCACTGACTCTCCTTTTGGGACTTCTGTCTCTTCCTCTAGAGAATGGCTCCCCATCCAGAGCTTCCTTTTGCCATGAATTCTTGGAAATGAAGGACTGGGAGAACTGATGGAGGAATGAGATCTGGCTCCAAGGTGAGGGATCTTAAGTACCAAGGGGAAGGGGACAGAGGAAGATATACAGAGAGGAGGCTGGGAAGTAACCCAAGACAAACGCATGACTCAGATTGACCTGTCATCTTGACTGAACCCTCACCTTCCCCTCCCCCCCCCCCCAGCTGGTTCTGGTTCCTGGCCTGCTACTGAGTCAATATGTAATATTGAGCCAGTCCCTTCCCCCCTTGGGCCCCAGGCTCCTCCATAACAAAGCTGCCTTTTGGTCTAGATGGTGGAGAAGGTCCCTTCCAGCTCAGTTGCTAATTTGTTTATGAATTTAGGCAAATCACTCCCCATTTCCGACCTCAGACCTCAGTTTCTTCTACCCCAAGGTAGAGAAATTGGAGCTAAACAGAGAAGCACAAGGCATCATGGTCCAGGGGCCAGAAGGCTGGTCTCGGGAGTGAGGAAGGGCAGCGTTTGAATCTCACTTTGGATGATAACCGTGTGTCCCTGGAGAAGTGACTTAACCCCCACTGGACCTCTTTTCCTTATCTGTAAAAACAAGATGGTTGGGCTCAAAGATCAGGTCCCTTCCAGACTGGATAACTAAACACATGTTATTGTTATTCAGTCATTTCAGTCATGTCCGACTCTTAATTTTCTTGGCTAAGATATTGGATATGTTTGCCATTTTTTTTCTCTATCTCATTTTACAGATGAGAAAACTGAGGCAAACAGGGTTAAGTGACTTGTCCAGGGTTACCCAGTTAGTATGTATCTAAGGCTGGATTTGAACCCAGATCTTCCTGACTGCAAGCCTGATGTTTATAGTGATAGAGACAGAGTATTTATTATGCACTTGCCATATGCCAGGAACTAACTAGACATTTTTGTACTTGTGGTCAGAGACATGAAATGCAGAAATGGGGGGTGGGGGTGGGGGAAGAACCCAGGACATCTCAAGGCTGACAGCTATTAAAGAGGGGTAATCCGGGGTCTGGTCACCCATGGATACCTCAAGGCCAGTGTTGGGGATGCCCCTCGTGGGGCTGAGGAGCCAGGCCAGGCGAGGGAACTCACATAGGATGATATCAGGCAGAGAATGAATACTCTCTAGTTCTAATTAATTCTTCTTGCTAACTAGGTCCAAAAGCTGCTGAGGAGTATAATGCTCTGTTAATAACTCTCTGAATTTTGGCACCTGAAGGCAAAGCCCCAGTGGCTGTGCCCCAGTTCCAGGCCTGCCCAGATGAGCTCTCTGATAGGCACCATTCTCTGTCTCTGGCCCTGTGTGTCCCTGGATCTTTCAGATTCACTGATGAGGAAGAAGAGTCTCCTTGTTTCTCTATGATTAGCTTCCCACTGGCCTACTTGTGTGATAGGCAGGCGCAGAGCTGGAGCTCAGGCTCCTGGGACAGAGGCAGAAGGGAAAGGTTGTATGATGGCAATGAAGCAAGCAGCCCTGGGGTTGGAGTCAAGAGGACGTGGCCTGAAGTGTTCTCCTACCCCTTCTTCTCCCCTTCAACAAGTGCCTTCATCCCTCTGGGGCTCACGCTAGGGGAGCTGGACGTAGGGATCTAAGGTCTCAAACTTCAGTGGCTCACACCTTCCTCCCAAGTCTCAGGCTGGCCCAGGGTCTCCTTATTGCCTCAGGTGACCCTCGACCACGCGAAGGAACCTCAGCTCTAGGGGCTGGAAAAAGTGAGCCAGGGAGCAACTTGATCCTTCATTGTCCCAGCCAGGTCCCACAGGCCCTTCAGTCAGTGCCAGTGGTTCAGGTTACACCTCGTGGTGAAAAGGGGAGGGAGACCAGCCTGGTCCCCAAGGGGGTTCCTGATGCCAGCCAAAGCCAGATTCTTCCATCCTGACTCCCTGCCTAAATCAGGGAGGGGAAGGTAGAGGGAGCCATCTCTGCTAAGTCTCCCAACGCAACAGGGAGGATTGAGGCAGAGACTCAAGAAAGGACTTCCTTGGGGAAGAAGGCTCCCAAGGACTATAAACAGAGACCTGCCCACCTGGAACCTTTTAATTAAGCTCTAAATATGTATTTGTGACCACACACTGCCCTACTTATTAGGGACTGCTTTCCTGCCCTAACTAGCCCAGCCCACACTTCTGCCTAGCAAAGCCTCATGGCCAGCTCTTCCTTCCCAAGAGCAACAACCCTCAAACAAGCCTCTCAGCCAGGAAAAGGGGCTTTTGTCCACCTCAAACACTGATGCTCTAAAGGTTTCTGCTTAGAGATGGCCCAGTAGACCTCGAGTCAGGAAGACTGAATTCAAATCTGGCCTCAGATGCTAGCTATGAGACTCTGGGCAAGTCACTTTACTCTCTGTATGCCTTAGTTTTCTTATCTGTAAAATGAACTGGAGACAGAAATGGCAAAGCACGTAACCCAGTTTGCCTCTGTTTCCCCATCTGTCAAACAAACTGAAAAAGGAAATGGCAAACCCCTCTCATCTCTGCCAAGAAAATCCCAAATGGGGTCACAAAGAGTCAGACACAACTGAGAATGATGGAACAAATAGCAACTTGTTGCAGAGTCCCACATTTTATATAAACCCTGTTGGCTGGCTCACAAAGCCTAGAATTGTTTGCAGAACCTGGAACTGTTTGCAGAGCCTGGCATTATTCCTGGAATTTAATGACTATTTGCAGGACCTCAAGGCTAATACTAGAGTCTTGGATTATTGTTAGAGCCTGGAGCCTGGTACTGTTTGCCTGCTTGGCTGCTGTAGACTCTAGAATTATTCTTGGAGCCAATTTGGCTATTTGTGAAGCTCCTGGCTATTTAGCCACCTCCCTTAATGACGTGACAGAGTCCTGGTTCAGAAGACACAGAAATCCTGGTGAGCCCATCCCTGGGGCAGCTGGCCTCAACACATCCTCTTCTTTCTCCTTTGAGACAAGTCAGGCCCTTCTCATTCACCTCCCTAGAGAAATGCTGGTGGTCCAAGGGGAACTTTCCACTCTATCATCCCTCATGGCTGGCCTCGAGTCTCACCTCTGCCACTTAGAAGCCCTCATTTCCTTCTGACCAATGCTCAATTAATCCTTCCTACAGGAAGCCTTTCCAGATTCACTCCAGCTGCTGGAGTCCTCCTCCCTCACAAATATTTACATATTATACATTTTAATGACATAAATATTATAAATTACACAAAATAGATATAAAATATTTCATTCTGTACTGTATTAGCTCAAATATAACACAACCCTGAATATAGTGTGATCCCAAGTATTTGAAGGGAAACTCAGAAAGAGGAAAAAGTACTTGGGTTTTGGAAGAAGCTGGTTTTTTTCCACATGGTCAATATTATTTTCTCTACCCATCATCAAATAAATAACAGGTAAATGTTCAGAAATTATAACTACAAGAGCCTGGGCATAAGAGCTACCGAAACCAAAAATACTGGCTGTCAAGTCCTGCTCGATGAATTATTCCTGGGTCAACGAACTGGGATGAGAAAAATGATTTTTGGGATTACAGGAGGATCGAACTGTCAGACGGACAGATCAAACACACAGACATTCTCTTGCTGGGTGTGGCAAATTGGGGTGCACAATTTATAGGGAAAATGACATAGGTTAAGGGATTAGGTAAGTCTTTTGCAGGAACAATGGTTAGTAATGATTTACAAGATGGAAACGATAGGTGCAGATTGCCTTAGTGGCTCTAAGCAGTATTTTTTATAGAATAACAAATCACAGGTAACATGTCAACATATGACCCAATACTGTATGTTCTCACAGAATTCTTGTATTATTATTATTTTCTTGGCTGGACATACAGTATTTGTTTTTCTCATGCTAGGGAGCAGGCCACGTGTCTGGCAATTTCTAAGCTATGATTTCCCAGAGATCTTGCAAACTGGGGCGCATTGGGCACCCAACAGCCTATAATATTCTTATGCTGTTCCCCCAACTGGCATGAGGTCTATCGCCACCACAACGTATCGCGTGTGTGAAAGATGATTTGCACGAGACAACACGTACATGAAGTTGCAACAGTTTAGCCTCAATCTATTTTCAGAGTTCTTAAGACACTTCCAGTACGTTTGAACAATGTTGCATCGTAACATCAATTCTCGATTCACTTACAATGTAGTGATTATAAACAGATGCACTAAAATGCATGCTAAGGCACACAATACACAACTTTTGATTTCAAAGCTGGAAGTGCTCGAATATAGTGCAAATGCAACTTTCAAAGGTACGTATTGGGGGGAAAAACATCGCACTATATTCAGGATAATATGGTATAGGCTGTATGTTTAATAGACTGCATTTTTATAGAGAGTAGATATTTTGTAGATATATATTTATAGATATTATTTCCTTATCCCCAAAAGAGGAAGATCCTGAAGGGAAAGGACAATTTTTCACTTTTGTCTTACTTATATCCTCGGTGCTTAGGGTAGAGTGTGGTAAACAGTAGGTGCTTATTAATAAATGGATAAGTGTCTGTCAATTGACTGATGGACCAATGAGGCCACAACTTACCCTCACACTAGGGATTCTCAATGAGTAAAGGCCAAGTATCCTCTAGGAGAGGATGGGATGCTGGTAGAAAAGTGCATCATCTAATCTAATCCCGACTTTTTTTTTAACCCTTACCTTCCATCTTAATATCAATACTGTGTATTAACTCCAAAGCAGAAGAGTGGAAAGGGCTAGGCAATGGGGATTAAGTGACTTGCCCAGGGTCACACAGCTAGGAAGTGTCTGAGGCCATATTTGAATTCAGGACCTGCCATCTCTGGGCCTGACTCTCAATCCACTGAGCTCCTAGCTACTTCCATAATTCTGACATTTTACAAGGGAGGATTCCAAGAGGAGAAAGGACTTGCTCAACATCACCCAGCAAGTCAGTGCAGGGGCTACAATTAAACTCAGATCACCCAATGGTGAAAAATGTGGGGCTCACAAGAGTCTCAAACTTAGCCAGAATTGATTAAAATATAATTGGGCAATATTTAACAAACTAAATATACAACATAGGTAGTGTTAACTTGTGGTTAAGTCAAGGATCAGTTTCCATTTTAAGAGGATTTGGGAGAGAGGGCAGGGATGGCCCAGGCGTGTATCTAGGACATAGATCCACATTTTAGGAAGGCCACTGACCAGTTACATCAAGACCAGAGAAGGATGACCAATTTGGGGAAGGCACTAGAAGCCATGACCTAAAGAAGATTGTTATTTAGAAAAATGGAGACACTGGGTATCATAGCAGGGCTGGAAGCAATGGGGGATAATTGCAAAGAGGCAGTTTCCACTGCATGAAAAGACCTTCCCAGGATTCAACAGTGGAAAACTAAAATGGGCTGTCTCAGAAGGTAGTGAACTCCCCATCACTAGAGTTCCTCAAGCAAAAGTTTAATGAGCCCTCATTCTATGGAGATCAAAGGATCACAGATGGAGATCTGGAAGGAAACTGAGGCCGTAGTCTAACCTTATTTTACAGATAAGGAAACTGAGACTTAGACCATAAGACCATTGATAAGCATTTGTTGGTTTGAACTGAGTCCTATATTTCAGTTAATATTTCAACCAGTGAGGCAGCAGAATCTTGGACTTGTGGGTGGGGAATGGGGCAGGAGATCAGGATTCTTCTGGTCCTGGGTCTGTCACTGACTCGATTTGGGACCATGGGCAAGACCCTTCCTCTCTTGGCTTCTGTTTCCACCTCTAAGAAATGAGAGAAGGGACCTTAGAGGTAATCCTAGTCCAACTAAGGTCGGTCATCAGCACAGTCATTTTCAGTCATGTCCGACTCTTCATGACTCTATTTCTAGGTAGACACTAGAGTGATTTTTGCCATTTTCTTGCTTATTTTACAGATGAGGAAACTGAGGCAAACAGGGTTAAGTGTCTTGTTCAGGGATAACATAGCTAGTAAGTATCTGAGGCCAGCTTTGAACTCCAGAAGAGGAATCTTCCTGACTCCAGGCCCAGCACTCTATCCATTCACTACCTAGCTGCCCCAATGGCATCATTCGGTCATTTGGCTAGTAAATGACAGAATTGTGATTCAAAATGGCAGTCTGGTTCTAAATGCAGCCCTTTCCCCACCGCCTCAGAGGACCCAGGCTTAAACCCTGTCACTAACAATGTAACATGGTCAAGTGCCCTCTTCTCAGTTTCCTTCTGGAGCAGAAGAGGGGCTGGACACTAGCTGGTGTCTCGGGTTCCTTCCAGAGCTGAGATTCTGAGATGGTTTACCTCTGGGCGGGGCAGCTCACGGGTGTGCAGAGTTAGCTCGGCACCCTTCCTCCCCAGGCCAGTTTGCCCTCACCTCTAGGGACTGGGTGGGGATTTTAAACTTCTGAGAAAAGCAGGAGAAGAAAAAGGAGGAAGGAAATAATAGTACTTTGTGGGTGGGGGGACAGAGGAGGGTTGGACGGTGAGGGGCCAAGGTTCCACTCCCTCACTCGAGCAAGAGACAGGGCCCTAACTGTTGTGGTCCCCTTCCCCTCTTTCCTCCCCCAAACATGCAAGTGTTCTCTAAGCCGGCCAGATGCCATTTGCTGATTACCCAATGTTTGGGGTTATCTAGACCACGTGGTTCCCTTTCCTAAGGTCTCTCTGAAGAGCAGGAAGGCTGATAGTGGCCTGACATTCAAGGCTCTCCACAATCAAGAGCCATTCTCTCCTATTAGTCCCCTCCAGGAATTCCATAATTCCACTAAACTGGAGCACTCTATCTCCTCCAAACTTGCCCTGCACAGCATACTCCTGCTTCAGTGAATTTGGTCTTGATGTCCCTTATGACTGGAACTTCCTCTTCCCTCTTCTTCACCTTCTGAATTCCTTTTGTTTAGTTGTTTTTCAGTCATGTTCGACTCTTTATGACTGAGGGTTTTCTTGGCAAAGATCCTGAAGTGGTTTCCCATTTCCTTCTCTAGCTCATTTAACAGATGAGGAAAATGAGGTAGACTTGCCCAGCATCACACAGCTAATAATCTAGGGTCAGATTTGAACTCATAAAGATGAGCTCCTGACTCCAGGCCCTACCTTCTATCTAACCTAACTGCTCTTCTGAATTCCTATCCATTCTTCAAATCCAAATCAAATGTCACCTCCTCCAGGAAGCCCTGTATAATGCTTCAGTGGTACAGTGGATTTGAATTCAGAGCACCTGGGTTTAATCCCACTCTTTATACTTATACTATCTGTGGCCTCTGGACCTCAGTTTCCTCATGTGTAAAATAAGATTAAATGAGATGATATCCAGGACCCCTTTCAGCTCTGACATTCTGTGCTCTGTGTTCTAAAACCTAAATCAAATTCTGTAATTCCATGACTTTACATGGCACTTTGTCAAGACTTCTGCTACATACTAACCATGAGACACTAGATATCAGTATTTTGTCTTGGTATCTTAAACCCCTCCAAGACTGGAAGCTCCAGGAGGGCAGGGACTATGTCATATTCACCCGCTATTAATAAATACTTGTCAAGTTGAACTGAGTCCCATAATTCATCATCCAGTATTTCAACAAGTGAGACAGCAGAATCCTGGACTTGTGGTAGGGATGGGGGTGGGATCAGGAGACTTGGGTTCTAGTCCTGGATCTACCACTGACTTACTTTGGAACCAGAGGCAAGACCCTTCCTCTCCTGGCTTCCATTTTCACCTTTAAGAAATGAGAGGAATGGTAGGATCATGGATCTAGAGGTGATTCTAGTCCAAGTCCTTCATTTTTTACACACACATGATTTTTTCTCAATTACATGCAAAAACAATTTTTAACATTTTAAAAAAATGTTCATTCCCAAGTTCTCTCCCTTCCTCTGTCCTTACTAAGACAGTAAACAATCTGATAGATTTTACATGTGCAATCATGTAAAACATTGTTCCATATTAGTCCTTTTGTACAAAAAAAACTTGAAGAAAAGAGAAGAACCAACTCTATTTTACAAAGGAGGAAACTGAGGCCCAAAGAGGCTATGTAACTGGCCCAAGAGGTTCCTCCAGGGATGACAGTTCCAGAAAAACCTGGGAAGACTATCGTGAACTGATACAAAGCAAAGTGAGCAGAACCAGGCCACTGTATATAGCAACAGCAATAATGTCTGAGGAGCAACTGTGAACGACTTAGCTACTCTCATCAATACTGTAATCCAAGATAATTCTAAAGAATTCATGATGAAAAATGCTCTCCACCTCCAGAGAGATGCAGTGAACTTCAAGTGCAGAGGGCAGCGGGAAGTGGCCTCTGGACTCCTGGACTTCTAAAACTTTCCTTTTTTCTTTTTAGTGATGTGGCTAATATGGAAATATTTTTCATGACTTCACACATATAATAGTTATCATACTGCATGCCTTCTCAATGTGTGGGAGAGGGACTGGAGGGAGAGAATGTAATGTGAATAAAGAAAAATATATATTCTATTATAATCATAATATGTTATATATTATAAAATAAATATGAATGAATGAACAAAGACAGACATAGATAGATGATGGATGGATAGATGGATGGATGGATGAAGATAAATAGATAGATAGATAGATAGATAGATAGATAGATAGATAGATAGATAGATAGATGAAAGAAAGATCCCTCCAGCTCTAAGGTTTTAGAAGTCCGTGAGTTTCTAGCATTGGTCCAAAAACGCCCAGCCTCATCACTTTGCAGAGGAAGAAACTGAGTCCCAGAAAGGGAAGGAACTTGCCAAAGTTCACACAGGAAGTCAGTAGTAGGAGTGAGGCCTGAAAGAAGAAGAAGTTGGAAGGCTCAGCTGTCCTCCCTACTTCTGCTTTCCTCAGCTTCCTGTATCTTCAAAGGACTTAGTGTTCTTGATGATTTAGGGGGGCCATCTTCCTTTCCCTGATTGGGAATTGAGCAGCATTTGACTTTATAGTCAGAGATTCCCTATAATTTTTTCTGAAATCCTAATTAATTCCTTCCTGGCTCTTCTCCTCATAGGACCACTCATTTCTTCATATCCATCACCTGCTCAGAACCTGCCATAGCTCCCCAAGACCCTTGAGTGAGTCTAGATTCCTCAACCTGGTATGTGAGGCTCCTCATTGTGGCCCCAACCTCCCATTTCAGCCCCATCTTCTCTTGGACTTTCTATTCCTCTCCCCCTGTATTTAAACAGGTTCTTCCCTTCCCAAGAGTCTATTTTTTCAGGAGCAGCTGGGTAGCTCAGTGGATTGAGAGCCAGGCCTAGAGACGGGAGGTCCTGGGTTCAAATGGACCTCAGACACTCCCCAGCTGTGTGACCCTGGGCAAGTCACTTGACCCCCATTGCCTAGCCCTTACCTCTCTTCTGCCTTGGAGATAATACACAGTATTGACTCCAAGTCGAAAGGTAAGGGTTAAAAAAAAAGTCTATTTTTTCCTTCTCTGTCCCAGCATTAGCTAGCTATGTTTGAGCAAAAAGAGCCTTAGCTTTGAGGTCAGAAGACATGGCTCTGCTGCTGACTGTAGGCAAGTCATTTCTTCCCCGGTAGCACGATGGAGAAAGCATTGAGCCTGGAGTCAGGATGACCTGAGTTCAAATATGGCCTTAGATCCTCCTTAGCTTTGTGACCATGGGGCAAGTCACTTAACCTTTGTCTACCTCAGTTCCCTCAATTGTAAAATAGTATCTACCTTCCAGATTTGTTGGGAGGATCAAAGTGAGATCAGAATTGTGAAGCATTTACACAGTTTCTGGCACATAGTGGGTGCTTAAATTCTTGTTCCTTTTCCTCCTCTCTTTGGGAATCAATTTCCCCATCTGTAAAATGGGAGAGAATAAGTCCTTGGTCTTCCCTCACAGGGCTGTAGTGAGGATAAGAAAAAGAGAGAATAGAGATAAAGTGCATGAAGGCCAGAATATAACCTTTGTGGCCAATCTCCTCTGGGGAAACATCTCGCCATAGCAGCCCACCATAATTGCCCCTCCCAGTCTGGCATGATAACGGAAAGAGTTTTGCTGCTTACTGAGTGTTCTTGGACAAGACCATCCCTTTCTGACTCTCAATTCTTTTCAGTGGAGCTAGGCTAGCTGCTAAGGTCCCTTACCAGCTCGGATGTCCTATATTCTGGGAAGCCTCCAAATGAATATTCTATGACTGATTTTCTGAGCTCTCAGACCACTAAGGAGCTTGGGATTTAGGGTAGAAGGGGACCTTTAAAACCTTCATCTTATAGACAAGGAAACTGAAGTGATTTGTACCTAACTGGATTTGAACCCAGATCCTCTAACACAAAAGCCATATTTCCCACTGTGCTTATGGCATCTATCTCCCATCTTTCTGGTTAGACTAAGTCCTTTAAAGCACCTGGTCTTGGGGGCAGCTGGGTGCTTCAGTGGATTGAGCCAGGTCTAGAGACCCCCAGAAACACAGATGGTTGGCAAATAACTCCTTGCTCTGACCAGTGGACAACAAACAAAACTGAGGGGGGAAAAATGGAAGAACCAACCAACCAATAGAAAACTTCAGGTTAATATATATAGAGAGAAACAAACCGTCTCCTGGCAACTCAGGCTTAACTAGGGCAGCGGAGGGGGAGGAGGAGGAAGAGGAGGAGGAGGGGGAGAAGCTCTTCTGGCCAGAGCCCTATGGAAGAGGCACTTGGAGACCTTGTGAGGAGGGGGCTTCTTCCCCTCACGCCAGGGGCTCCCAGAGTGCAGGACCGAGTCTCTCCCCAGCCTGAGGGTTCCCTGAGGGCAGGGCTACTTCTCTCCCCTTCAGACAGAGGGCTCCCTAGAGAGGGGGGTGCCCAGGCTCTCCCTTCCTCAATAGCTACTCAAATATTTGATCACAGACCATCTCTTCTCTAAATCAGCTACTCTCCAGGCTTCTCCTCTTCTCTCAGTGGGTTTTTCCAGTTCTGGCCTCATCCTGGTTGCCCTTTACTGAACTCTCTCCAGTTTAATGTGTCTGACCAAAAACATGGCCCCAGGGCTGACCGCCACAGTCCCGAGGTGGCTGGACTCAGACAAAGGACAGCATCTTATCTTCTTCAGGCTGGGTCTGGCCGCTCCCAGCTTCTAATATCCTTCAGCTGGCCAGGCTAGGTGCTTCGGTTTCTAGCTGAGCCAGTGGTTTCATTAAATCCCTCAGCCCATTTGCAGTCTTTTTTTTAAAACCTCATCTAACCATCCTGCACTTGGGCAGTTGATTTTTTGAACCCAAGGGTAATGTTTTACATTAATACCGTTTATATTTTCTAATTAAATTTGTGTAGTGGCAAAAGACAAGCTGACTCTGGCTAGTGTGGGAAGCTCTCTGGTGGATGGTCAGGGTTCCAAAGGGAAGATTTCTCCCTGCTGAGGTGGAATATTCATTCTATGTTCCCAGACCCACAAGTTATGACTCAGCTCTCTTATTTTTAAAAAAGTTTTATCTTTATTTTAATAAATTTACACATAAATTTGGCCCAGCTCTCTTACATCTCTCCACTTTTTCCTACCTCAACCAACCCCATATTCTCTGGAAATTTGGATGTCACTTCACCTCAGTGGGCCTGTTTTCCCATCCCTAAAATGGGGATAGTAATCACTGTACAACTTTGTAAACTTTAAAGCATAAGAGAAATAGGAACTATTAATTTTTTAAAATGAAACCCCTACCTTCCGTCTTGGAGTCAATACTGCTCCAAGGCAGAAGAGAGGTAAGGGCTAGGCAATGGGGGTCAAGTGACTTGCCCAGGGTCACACAGCTGGGACATGTCTGAGGCCAGATTTGAACCTAGGACCTCCCGTCTCTAGGCCTGGCTCTCAATCCACTGAGCCACCCAGCTGCCCCCAAATAGGAACTATTATTATCCTGAGCCTCGATTTCCCTCCCAAAAAAAGAGGCAAATCATTCTCCCACTCCCCCACCTGGCTGTAGTGAAGGCCCATTCACTTGATAGGCACAAGAGCTACTCTCCAATTCTCTGTTTCCTCAGTTTTCCCATTTAGGCTCAATGACCCTAGACTTTTGCACTAAGCCCGAGTTTCTAGCATCATCAAGAAGGCAAAAAAAAATTTGCTGCCAAAAATTGGGAGGCCTAAGTCTTCCTGCTGGCTTTGTCATTTAATCATTATCGTGACTCTGGGAAAGTTAATTCCTCTCTCTGGGCCTCAGTTATTTCTTCTGTAAAATGGTGGGAACCCTTTTGCTATCTATCCAGCTCGTGGGGTTGATGACTGAACTGTAAAGCATTTGGGAAATGAGAGAGGCTGCTACCTCAGTTTCCCCATCTGTAAGAGGAGAGCGATGATACCCACACTACTTCTCAAGGATGGTGGATAAGAATCGAAGGAGATTGTGTCTGTAAAATTGTACCTGATTTTCCACCTCTTCCAGAAAGCCCCCACAAATAGATCCCATCAAGAGTCCATTTGGTTGGACAAAGAGGGAAGCGAAGGGACTTTCCTAGGTCTTACACTTGAGTAAATATTTCACCTTGAGGGTATTTCCAAAAAAGTGATTTTGACCCCGAATGGTCTCCCAAGTCCCCTAGCTGCAGCAAAGTCCTGTCTTCAGTGGGGGGGGGGTTGCTGCTAAGGGTGTGGGGGCTTCAGGGCATACCCTGCCCTTCCCAATACCTCAGGGATGAATGTTCAGTGCCGGGAAGTTGATATCCTTTGGGAAGCTGGGGGACTTCCAGAGACCAGGGAATAACCCAATAGAGTAGCAGGTGGGGGGGGGGGGGGAATAAGAGCCTCAGAGAAGCCATACACAGTACACAACAGCAACTAGAGAACGTCCGAGCCACAAAATGTCAGAGTGAGATCATCAGCTGGAAATTGCTAGAGAAAATGGAACAGCAGAGCTGGAAGCGAGCTTCCAGACTAAAAAATAATTAGCATCAAGGCTCGGCGGAGAAGGGACCTCAGGAAGCAGCAGATGCAACCCCTTCATCTTACAGACAAATAAACAGGGACTTTATGATGACTTGTCCAAGGACACAAGGGGAGTGAGCATCGGACCCTCCAGAGTTAGGGCCCCTAACTTGTACCCCTGGCAGCCAGGGACCCTCTGGTAGGGCAACTGAGACCCAGAGAGGTACATGATTTCTCCAAAGTCACATAGCCTGTCAGTGGGGATCTCTTCTCAGGAGTTCTTTTTAAGCCCTTACTTTCTATTTTAGTAATAACTCTGGCAAGGGTTTAGGCGAACAAAGTTAAGTGACTTGCCCAGGGTCACATAGCTAGGAAGTATATAATGTCAGATTTGAACCCCAGTCCTCCCAACTCCAGGCCTGCCACTCTATCCACTGTGCCAAGCTGTTCCTTTCTCAGGAGTTCTTAACCACAGGCCTGTGAACTTGGGTTTTTTGTTTTGTTTTTTTGTAATAGCATAACTATTTCAACATAATTGCTTTCTTCTCTAATCCTCTGTATTTTATTTGTGCATTTAACATCCTGAAAAGGAACCCATAAGCTTCACTAGACTGTTGCCAATGGGGTCCATGACAAAACAAGTTGAAGATCCCCTGCTCTAAATGTCCCTTCCCCACACAGGGTGCTCTGGTCACTCTCCTCTCTGTCTCCTCTCTCTGATTCTTTGTCTCTGTCTGTCTGTCTGTCACTCTCTCTTTTCTCTCTCTGATTCTCTTTTTGCTTCCACTTTGATTCTCTGTCTCTCTCTCTTTTCCCTCTCTTCTCTGTCTCTCTCTTCTCTTTCTCTCCCCCTCTCCTCTCTCTGATTCTCTTTCTGTCTCTGTCTGTCTCTGATTCTCTCTCCTATCTCTCTGTTTCTCTTCTCTCTCTCTCCATTCTCTCCCCCTCCCCTCTCTCTCTTCTCTCACTCTCTGATTCTCTGTGTCTCTCCCTCTCCTCTCTCTGATTCTTTCTGTCTGTTTCTCTCTCCCTCTCCTCTCTTTCTTCTCTCTCACTCTCTCTGATTCTCTTTCTATCTGTCTCTCTTTTCCCTCTCTTCTCTGTCTCTCTCTCTCCCCCTCTCTCCTCTGATTCTCTTTCTGTCTCTCTCATTCTCTCTCCTCTGTCTCTCCTTTCTTTCTCCCCCTTCCTCTCTTTCTTCTCTCTCTCTCTCTGATTCTTTCTGTCTCATTCTCTCTCCCCCTCCCCTCTCTTTCTTCTCTCTTACTCTTTCTATCTTTGTCCTCTTCTCTGTCTCTCTCTTCTCTCTCCCCCTCTTCTCTTTCTCCTCTCTCATTCTCTTTATGTCTCTGTCTGTCTCTCATTCTCTCTCCTCCCCCCCCACTCTTCTCTTTCTCATTCTCCTCTCTCTGATTCTCTGTCTCTCTCTCTCTCTTTCTCTTCTCTTTCTCTCCCCCTTCTCTCTCTCCTCTCTCTGATTCTCTGTCTCTCTCTCTCCTCTCTTTCCCCCTCTCTTCTCTCTCTCTACTCTCTTTCTCATTCTCCTCTCTCTGATTCTTTCTGTCTCCCTCATATCTTTGTATCTCAAAGGAGACATTATTGACATTAGTATTAACAAGTAATAGTAACTCTCTTCCACCTCCTCCTCCTCATTCCCTTCTGACTCCCGTCGTTTCCTGTCTACACAGCCCACATTACAACAGACCAGTGGCAGCCAGTATCATTTTTTAAAGGTGTAAGGGAGGGTTCCAGAACTGTCTGGCCTGCTTCTGAAAACATAAATAAAAGGGTTTTTTCAGCCCTGCTTTGGCCTTGTTAATACTTACACACAGACACACACATGCACACACAGACTGGGATTTGGGGGGAGAAATTACCATGCCCTTGATTACAGGTTGTCCATGATGCTCTGCTCTTATGTCTGTTTCTCATGTGTGTCTTCCCCCACCCCCTCCACACCCCCCCCAATCCCGTCTCAAACCTGGGGCTGGCTGAAGGCAGAGGCCACCTGTCTCCCTGAGATCCAGGGGCTCCATGTCCCCACTGAGCAGACACATTCCTGGGGAAGATTTCAAACCTAGCAGAGAACTGAGGAGGGGGGAAAGTTCCTTGGCATGTGGGGTAAGAGAAGCGCTTACTCAGAGACCTTTCTGTGGTTAGCCCTAGGCTGACAACCAAATGACCTCCCTCCCTCCCTCCCTCCTCTCTTTTTTTAGAGGCAGCACAGTCAGGAAGACCGGAAATCAAATCCAGACATTGACTGGCCCATGTGGCTCTAGATAAGTCATTTAACTTGTTTGCCTCAGTTTCCTCAATAGTAAAATGAGGATAATAAGAGCACTAATCTTTCAGAGTTGTGAGGATCAAATGAGACACTATTTATAAAGCACCGAGCACAGTTGCTGTCATCTAGTAGGTGCTATTATAAACTCTAGATATGGTTGTTGTCATTATTATGATTTTTTCTTTTCCTCAGACCCTTGCCGTGTCCCAGGGGGCAACAATGAGGTACCTAGGAAGGCAGGTGATCTTTGTGAGAGGAGACAAAAAGACCCCCACAATGGAAAGCAATGTGATCTCAGGGAACTGAAATTGATGAGTGGGCTGCAGAGGGGAGCCCCCAGAATTGAGAGGCACTAGAGGGCTCGCTCTGTTGCTTCCTTCCTGTGTGACCTAGTCTTCCCCTATAGACCTAAATGGAAGCAGGGGGAGCCCCTAAGCCCCTCTAGAATCTCCTATAGAATAGAGAATGTAAAATAGTCAATGAGTCAACCAGCAGCCATTTGGACACTTTCTATGGACAAGGCACACTATGCCAAAGCCTGGAGTGACATGGAAAGGTCAAGTCCCTGCCCTCAAGGAGCCTATATTCTAAGGCAGATATCCATTGGCTTACCTTGAGGAAATTTTTACTTGAATCCACCAATTCAACTGTAGATTGTAGTTCACCCTTTGGCGAAGGGAAGCCATCTTACCTAGCATGGACAAGACCTTCGGAAGTCCTCCCAGCCATCCCCTCACCTCTAGGCAGGGGGAATCTCTGACTTAAGGAAGCAGACTGTCTGGGATTCTAGTCTGGGCACACCTGTGTAGGCAGCTCAGGTAGCCTTGGAGATAGATGAAAAGGTCTGTGGGGATCGGGAGAAAGAGGCAGGCAGGGCCAAGTGATAATTGGCCCTTTGGAGGGAGAAAGAGAAGCCTGGAGAGAGAAATGAACCCTCTCAGCCCCAACTTAGCCCACCCACACTTTTCTACCAAAGCACTTTCTCTGGCTGAGCCCTGTAATTGGTGCCTAGGGTCTGTGGCACCCAACCTTCTGCCCCTCCTCCAGAGAGCTCTCAGGGCTGGGGGGAGGAGACGTACATCCCCCACTGGTCTCGGGAACCCTCAGGTCTGAGAGGACCCCAAGAGAGACACATGACCCCTGGATGTACCAAGATCTCAAGCCCATCAGATAATGAGGTTGGGGTTGGGGAAGGAGAGCAGCACTCTTAGGTCAGGTAAGACAAGACAAGCTCCTTCCCACAAAGGGAGGGCAGAACTGAACAGCAGAAGGCTCTGCTATTACCCAGTCAGCCTCCTCTTCCAGCCCCCTTCCTCCAGGATGTTTGCCAGGATGTCAGGGAAGAAGATGAAAGGGCTCCGCACCAAGAAAGCAAAACCAGCCAGAAGGGGACAGAGAAAGCAGCTCTGAAACCTTCCTCCATTCAATCAGCCCTGCTTGAGCCCCAGCATTGTCTCGAGGTTCAGCTCTCCATCCACTGGCCTGGCAGGACCTTCCATGGCTCCTCCCATGGTGAGCTAGAAGGAGCATGAGCCTGGGAGTTGGGAAGCCTTGGGTTCAAATCCCACCTTTGACATCTAGTTTTTAAGTGACAAGAGAAATCATCTCTGAGAGCTTCTGCCCGGAGGCAATAATACTGATACTGTCAGTTTCCTAAAGTTTATGGGGATGTCAGAAAATGGTTATTAAAGACTGTAGCTACATGTAATCTGGAAAGAAAGATATTAAAATAAAATTTTAAAAGTTTCTGAAGGAAAGAACTTTGTAAACCTTAACGGACTAATGCGATCTCTCTCCACTGGCAGACGACTCCCTAATAATCAGTCAGGCTTGGGACAATGCCCGTCCTCAAGGAGAAGGAAACAGGGTTCTGGTGAACTAAGCTTAAGCAAGGAGAGCCCAGGCTCATCCTAACTGCTCCCATATCTACAGAGCCTTCATTAAAACATTTACAAAGCACTTTCCTCACACCAACCCTGGGAGGCAGATGGGATCTATGTGATTAGCTCCATTTTACAGATGAGGAAACTGAGGCTTAGAGAGAGGAAGTGACCTTCCTAAGGGTTACAGAGCTAAGAAAAGGCAGAACCAGGGTCTATAGCAAGGAGTGGAAATATCTGTGATTTTGCCCATGTAGTCAAACCCCATGTAATGAGACCTCAACTCTTCTAAGACTGAGCAGATAAAATGATGACTTGCTCAGGGTCACACCACTAAGTAACTTTTAGAAGCAGTATCTGAAGAAGCCAGGTCCTTCCAGGCTCTCAGACCTAGATACATCACACTACTTTGCCTTCAGTCAGAGCCAGTCAATCAATAAGCATCATTAAGGGTCTACTAGGTGCCAGGCTCTGTGCTCAGTGCCAGAGATACAAAAAGGGGGAAAAACAGTCCTTGCCCTCAAGGAGCTTAGAATCTAACTGGGGAGCCATGCAAACAGATAGATACAAAGCAATTTATATACTGGATAAATATGAAATAAATAACAGAGAGAAGGAATTCGAATTAAGCCATAACCCCCGTGGGCTTATGATGGGAGTGGACAAGGGGAAAGGAGGGGGCCTTTTGTTCAGAGCTACCATCACCCTCCTCTCCTTTAGGCTTCTTCAAATCCTACCTGTCCTTCAAGCCTCTTGTTAAGGTTTGCTTCTTCCAGGAAGTCCTCCTGATAACTCCAGCAACAGATGGTTTCTTCCTTAACTTTCTCTGAGTTTCTGCAGCCCTGACTGTCTGAATCCCAGCAAAGTCTAGTCTGGTCCATAATCACATACCAGTTTTTGTGGCTGATTAACTATTTCTTGCTTCCAGGACCAAAATTGGTCACGGCAATTCGCATGAGCTCAGCTACCTTTCTGCATAGTTTGAATTTACCTTACTCTGGAGTCTGGGTGCATGTGATTCTTTTGCTGCTGCTTCTTCACCCAAATCACACCATACAAGTCTTTCCATGTTTCTCATGACGCATTAATATTCTGTTATGTTCATGCACCACTTTATTCAATCCCTCTCATTTTTTGAGAAGGCAAGAGATCAGCCCAGGGTCAAACCGCTAGGAAATTGCAGAGCTGGGATTTGACCCAGTGCTTCTGGGATCCAAGGCTAGAAGTTTTCTCCATACCATTTTGCCCATACTCTGGCCCTCCTCCAGAAGTCTGTGGGTCCCCTGGGACACTGGGCAGCTCTGTAGATGATTCTTTGCTTTATCTTGATTGGAACTGAGCCCCATATTGCCTCCCATGGTCCACCCTCCCCTGCCTAGCTTCCTTGATGTTGCGACGTTGCTGCCTTACCCCATTATTCCCTTGCTCTTGAGAACAAAGACCATCTTGCTTATATTTGTATCCCCTAACCTTTAGCACAGTGCCTGACACACAGTAAATGCTTTATTATACATGCATTATGTATTTTTATCTATCAACACTGTAACATGCAGCCGGTCTCTCCTTTTCTAGTCTTTGGAGGATAAAGGACAGACAGATGCCCTGTCTGTCTTCCTTCGAGTATGACCAGAAAGAACACTGAGATAGAAGGGACCTGGATCCTCATGCTAAAATAGGTTTACTATGTGACTTTGGTCAGGTCCCATCTCCATTTGGGTCTCAGTTTCCCCTCTCTGTGAAATAATGGTGTTGGACTCTCTTGAGGCGCCTCAGGACACTGACGTCCTATGACTAGCAATGTATGCTTCTGCTGACTTTTCTCCCTTCAGAACTTGTAAGCTTGGCCGTATCATTGACTAAGGCAGGTCCATAGCTATGTATAGGTGCTCCAAGGCCACCATCATCCTTGACCCATTCAAACTTTCTGCCCACCCAGCTCAATCAGGTCAAGACATCATTTCTCCCCAGCCCGTCTGTCCTCCATTCCACCCTACCTACTAATTGGCACCTTCCTTAAACCTGCTTATTTATAGAAACTCTGGTCAGGATTTGGGGGGGGGATGTTTTAGGGGATGCTAAGCAAGGAGTTTGGTCAGGGAGAGTGAAGCATCCTGAGTCTCTCATCACTTCCCCTCCAGGCCACAGCCCAGGCACTCAAGAGGATGCTGTCAACAGGAGAAGCTCCATATGGGATAAAGGACCCTGGGCTGGGAGCCAGGAGTTGAGGGTACAAGCTGTGACTGAATGACTATGTGACCTTCAGTAAGTTCCTTCCCTCCACTGGACTTCAATTTCCCCACCTTTAAAAAGAAGGGTTGTGCCAAAATGTGCACAAACAGCACTTTGTGGGCTAACAAATAACTGGAAAAAAATAGGTGCCATTGATTGCAGAATGGCTGACCAAATTGTGGTAACTGTGGGAAGTAATGGAATAGGAGAGCACCATAAGAAATGAGGAAGCTGAGGAATTCGGAGAAACAGGGGAAGACTTGTATAAACAGATGCAGTGAAATAAGCAGAACCAGAAGATTGCCACAAAGGCTACAGTGATAGGAATGAAAAAAAGAAACCCACAACAAAATGCAGCCCAAAGTCACAAGTCAATCAGTCTTGGTCCTAAAAAAGAAGAAATGTACTCTTTCTTTTCCTTATTAAGCACTAAGGCGAGGTAAGGACTATGGGCACTGTCTGAGGGTCACAATGTCATTTGACTTTACTTAACTGTTGCATAGGATTGGATTTTTGGTTTTTTGATGTTAAAAGAATGAGCTTGATGGCCTGATGGGGAAGTGCATATCCTTCAAGAATTAGGTGAAAAGGATGTCAATAAAGCTCTTTACAAAATATGAAAACTGACTAAATAAAGTGACACATTTTTTGCAGAAACAAAAATAAAGGACAATGTTTTCAAGTTTACAAAAGGCAGTTATTAATTGGCTCTCACAAACGAATTCAAGCTGGCTCCAACACACCACTACAACTAGACTTAAGTGATAAGAGAATATGTTAATAATGCAGATTTAACTTAAAAACAAAAACAAAACAAGGGCTGTTATGCACAACTGTCTTATGAGGTAGAAAGAAAGCAAGGATTATTTTCTCCATTTTTCTGATGGAAACTGAGATGGCCCTGAGAGAAATCATTTGTCCAAGGTCATATATCTATTAAGGGTCAGACCTGGGATTAGACCTCAGGGCTTTTTTCTATTCAGTTTCTTTCTTTTTTTTTTAAGCCCTCACCTTCCATCTTAGAATCAATACTGTGCATTGGCTCCAAGGCAGAAGAGTGGTAAGGGCTAGGTAATGGGGGTTAAGTGACTTGCCCAGGGTCACACAGCTGGGAAGGGCCTGAGGTCAGATTTGAACCTAGGACCTCCCATCTCTGAGCCTGACTCTTAATCCACTGATATACCTAGCTGCTCCTTCTGTTCAGTTTCTGAGATCTTTACCAACTCTTGCTCCCAATGAAATCAGTGTATGGAGAAATGTTTGCATCCCATTTTGTCATATGCTGGCTCAGCACAGTGCCTGGCACATAGTAGGTACTTACTTCAAATGTTTGTAGACTGACTGACCCAGACCACCTTCCCTAAGCCCTAGCTCTCAATCAGTCAATCAGTAAAAATTTTTTACACACTTACATTGTGCCAGACACTATGCTAGGCAGTAGAGATACAGGGACAAAAATGAAAGCAACCCCTGCCCATTAGGAGTTTAGATTCTAAAAGAGGCAACAGGTACATGTGTCAATCTAGACAAGATAAAATAGAGATCAAATACCACCTTGGAGGGGAAGGTCCTAACAGCTGGGGGGACCAGGAAAGGCTTCCTGTAGAAGATGGTGTGTGAATGGAGTCTTTGGAGGACTCCAGGGATCCAAGGGGCAGAGAATAGAGCAGGATCAGTTGTCAAACATGGCGGACAGAATGGAGATGGGAGATGCTTCATCATGTACAAGGAATAGCAAGTAGGCTAGAATGAGCAGATGGTAGGGAATTCAGAGGACAGTAAATCAGAAGGGTAGTGAGGGATCAGGCTATGAAAAACTTTAAATGCTAAATAGGAGGAAAAAGAATAGGTTTCTATTTGGACCTCTAGCTAACAGGCAGGCTCCCCCCATTCCTCTGCTCTGCTCCTTTCTGACTCCAGTTTTTTAGCCAACAATCTTGGGACATTATATTGGCCTTCCTGGCAGTGCCCAGCATGAGGTACCACCTTCCAGGAATCGTAAGGTCATAAGATTTAGAACTGGAAAAGTCCTTACTGATCATTTTCCCTTATCTTGAAAAGAGGTCATCACTTCCCAGCAGCCTCCTCAAGATGCTACCCATTCTCAATTTCCAGAATCCTTCTTTGTATTGTTTCCCGCATTAGAATGTAAGTTCCTTGAGGACTGGGACCATTTTACTTGCTTCCATTTGCATCTAAATGCTTGGCACCACGACTGGCATATAGTAAGGGCTTATAATAAATGCTCTACCTACTTGTCTAATCTAATTGAGGGGGAAGATAAGTGGTATAGGACATACAGCACTGGGCTTGGAATCAGGAACAATCGTCTTCATGAATTCAAATCCAGCCTCAGATGCTTGCTGGCTGTATGACCCTGGGCAAATCACTTACTCTGGTTGGCCTTAGTTCGTCATGTGTAAAATGAGCTGGTGAAGGAAATGGCAAACTGTTCCATGATCTTTGCCAAGAAAACCCCAAAAGGGGTCACGAAGAGTCAGACATGACTGAAACGACTCAACAACAATCTAGTCGAAGTCCTTGATTTTATTTAATGGGGGTGGTTGGGGTGGGATAAGGTTATAGTAAAGTGACTTATTTGCTCAACCCCTACAAATAGTAACTGGAAGTTGAATTGCATACCTTCCCTGCTCAAAGACTTGCCTTATCTCTTCAGAGAGATAGCCCTC